>NW_023665528.1:0-107023 GCF_014743375.2 Drosophila subpulchrella
TCAGTCTGTCAGTCTGTCAGTCTGTCAGTCTGTCAGTCTGTCAGTCTGTCAGTCTGTCAGTCTGTCAGTCTGTCAGTCTGTCAGTCTGTCAGTCTGTCAGTCTGTCAGTCTGTCAGTCTGTCAGTCTGTCAGTCTGTCAGTCTGTCAGTCTGTCAGTCTGTCAGTCTGTCAGTCTGTCAGTCTGTCAGTCTGTCAGTCTGTCAGTCTGTCAGTCTGTCAGTCTGTCAGTCTGTCAGTCTGTCAGTCTGTCAGTCTGTCAGTCTGTCAGTCTGTCAGTCTGTCAGTCTGTCAGTCTGTCAGTCTGTCAGTCTGTCAGTCTGTCAGTCTGTCAGTCTGTCAGTCTGTCAGTCTGTCAGTCTGTCAGTCTGTCAGTCTGTCAGTCTGTCAGTCTGTCAGTCTGTCAGTCTGTCAGTCTGTCAGTCTGTCAGTCTGTCAGTCTGTCAGTCTGTCAGTCTGTCAGTCTGTCAGTCTGTCAGTCTGTCAGTCTGTCAGTCTGTCAGTCTGTCAGTCTGTCAGTCTGTCAGTCTGTCAGTCTGTCAGTCTGTCAGTCTGTCAGTCTGTCAGTCTGTCAGTCTGTCAGTCTGTCAGTCTGTCAGTCTGTCAGTCTGTCAGTCTGTCAGTCTGTCAGTCTGTCAGTCTGTCAGTCTGTCAGTCTGTCAGTCTGTCAGTCTGTCAGTCTGTCAGTCTGTCAGTCTGTCAGTCTGTCAGTCTGTCAGTCTGTCAGTCTGTCAGTCTGTCAGTCTGTCAGTCTGTCAGTCTGTCAGTCTGTCAGTCTGTCAGTCTGTCAGTCTGTCAGTCTGTCAGTCTGTCAGTCTGTCAGTCTGTCAGTCTGTCAGTCTGTCAGTCTGTCAGTCTGTCAGTCTGTCAGTCTGTCAGTCTGTCAGTCTGTCAGTCTGTCAGTCTGTCAGTCTGTCAGTCTGTCAGTCTGTCAGTCTGTCAGTCTGTCAGTCTGTCAGTCTGTCAGTCTGTCAGTCTGTCAGTCTGTCAGTCTGTCAGTCTGTCAGTCTGTCAGTCTGTCAGTCTGTCAGTCTGTCAGTCTGTCAGTCTGTCAGTCTGTCAGTCTGTCAGTCTGTCAGTCTGTCAGTCTGTCAGTCTGTCAGTCTGTCAGTCTGTCAGTCTGTCAGTCTGTCAGTCTGTCAGTCTGTCAGTCTGTCAGTCTGTCAGTCTGTCAGTCTGTCAGTCCTGTCAGTCTGTCAGTCTGTCAGTCTGTCAGTCTGTCAGTCTGTCAGTCTGTCAGTCTGTCAGTCTGTCAGTCTGTCAGTCTGTCAGTCTGTCAGTCTGTCAGTCTGTCAGTCTGTCAGTCTGTCAGTCTGTCAGTCTGTCAGTCTGTCAGTCTGTCAGTCTGTCAGTCTGTCAGTCTGTCAGTCTGTCAGTCTGTCAGTCTGTCAGTCTGTCAGTCTGTCAGTCTGTCAGTCTGTCAGTCTGTCAGTCTGTCAGTCTGTCAGTCTGTCAGTCTGTCAGTCTGTCAGTCTGTCAGTCTGTCAGTCTGTCAGTCTGTCAGTCTGTCAGTCTGTCAGTCTGTCAGTCTGTCAGTCTGTCAGTCTGTCAGTCTGTCAGTCTGTCAGTCTGTCAGTCTGTCAGTCTGTCAGTCTGTCAGTCTGTCAGTCTGTCAGTCTGTCAGTCTGTCAGTCTGTCAGTCTGTCAGTCTGTCAGTCTGTCAGTCTGTCAGTCTGTCAGTCTGTCAGTCTGTCAGTCTGTCAGTCTGTCAGTCTGTCAGTCTGTCAGTCTGTCAGTCTGTCAGTCTGTCAGTCTGTCAGTCTGTCAGTCTGTCAGTCTGTCAGTCTGTCAGTCTGTCAGTCTGTCAGTCTGTCAGTCTGTCAGTCTGTCAGTCTGTCAGTCTGTCAGTCTGTCAGTCTGTCAGTCTGTCAGTCTGTCAGTCTGTCAGTCTGTCAGTCTGTCAGTCTGTCAGTCTGTCAGTCTGTCAGTCTGTCAGTCTGTCAGTCTGTCAGTCTGTCAGTCTGTCAGTCTGTCAGTCTGTCAGTCTGTCAGTCTGTCAGTCTGTCAGTCTGTCAGTCTGTCAGTCTGTCAGTCTGTCAGTCTGTCAGTCTGTCAGTCTGTCAGTCTGTCAGTCTGTCAGTCTGTCAGTCTGTCAGTCTGTCAGTCTGTCAGTCTGTCAGTCTGTCAGTCTGTCAGTCTGTCAGTCTGTCAGTCTGTCAGTCTGTCAGTCTGTCAGTCTGTCAGTCTGTCAGTCTGTCAGTCTGTCAGTCTGTCAGTCTGTCAGTCTGTCAGTCTGTCAGTCTGTCAGTCTGTCAGTCTGTCAGTCTGTCAGTCTGTCAGTCTGTCAGTCTGTCAGTCTGTCAGTCTGTCAGTCTGTCAGTCTGTCAGTCTGTCAGTCTGTCAGTCTGTCAGTCTGTCAGTCTGTCAGTCTGTCAGTCTGTCAGTCTGTCAGTCTGTCAGTCTGTCAGTCTGTCAGTCTGTCAGTCTGGTCAGTCTGTCAGTCTGTCAGTCTGTCAGTCTGTCAGTCTGTCAGTCTGTCAGTCTGTCAGTCTGTCAGTCTGTCAGTCTGTCAGTCTGTCAGTCTGTCAGTCTGTCAGTCTGTCAGTCTGTCAGTCTGTCAGTCTGTCAGTCTGTCAGTCTGTCAGTCTGTCAGTCTGTCAGTCTGTCAGTCTGTCAGTCTGTCAGTCTGTCAGTCTGTCAGTCTGTCAGTCTGTCAGTCTGTCAGTCTGTCAGTCTGTCAGTCTGTCAGTCTGTCAGTCTGTCAGTCTGTCAGTCTGTCAGTCTGTCAGTCTGTCAGTCTGTCAGTCTGTCAGTCTGTCAGTCTGTCAGTCTGTCAGTCTGTCAGTCTGTCAGTCTGTCAGTCTGTCAGTCTGTCAGTCTGTCAGTCTGTCAGTCTGTCAGTCTGTCAGTCTGTCAGTCTGTCAGTCTGTCAGTCTGTCAGTCTGTCAGTCTGTCAGTCTGTCAGTCTGTCAGTCTGTCAGTCTGTCAGTCTGTCAGTCTGTCAGTCTGTCAGTCTGTCAGTCTGTCAGTCTGTCAGTCTGTCAGTCTGTCAGTCTGTCAGTCTGTCAGTCTGTCAGTCCTGTCAGTCTGTCAGTCTGTCAGTCTGTCAGTCTGTCAGTCTGTCAGTCTGTCAGTCTGTCAGTCTGTCAGTCTGTCAGTCTGTCAGTCTGTCAGTCTGTCAGTCTGTCAGTCTGTCAGTCTGTCAGTCTGTCAGTCTGTCAGTCTGTCAGTCTGTCAGTCTGTCAGTCTGTCAGTCTGTCAGTCTGTCAGTCTGTCAGTCTGTCAGTCCTGTCAGTCTGTCAGTCTGTCAGTCTGTCAGTCTGTCAGTCTGTCAGTCTGTCAGTCTGTCAGTCTGTCAGTCTGTCAGTCTGTCAGTCTGTCAGTCTGTCAGTCTGTCAGTCTGTCAGTCTGTCAGTCTGTCAGTCTGTCAGTCTGTCAGTCTGTCAGTCTGTCAGTCTGTCAGTCTGTCAGTCTGTCAGTCTGTCAGTCTGTCAGTCTGTCAGTCTGTCAGTCTGTCAGTCGTCAGTCTGTCAGTCTGTCAGTCTGTCAGTCTGTCAGTCTGTCAGTCTGTCAGTCTGTCAGTCTGTCAGTCTGTCAGTCTGTCAGTCTGTCAGTCGTCTGTCAGTCTGTCAGTCTGTCAGTCTGTCAGTCTGTCAGTCTGTCAGTCTGTCAGTCTGTCAGTCTGTCAGTCTGTCCAGTCTGTCAGTCTGTCAGTCTGTCAGTCTGTCAGTCTGTCAGTCTGTCAGTCTGTCAGTCTGTCAGTCTGTCAGTCTGTCAGTCTGTCAGTCTGTCAGTCTGTCAGTCTGTCAGTCTGTCAGTCTGTCAGTCTGTCAGTCTGTCAGTCTGTCAGTCTGTCAGTCTGTCAGTCTGTCAGTCTGTCAGTCTGTCAGTCTGTCAGTCTGTCAGTCTGTCAGTCCTGTCAGTCTGTCAGTCTGTCAGTCTGTCAGTCTGTCAGTCTGTCAGTCTGTCAGTCTGTCAGTCTGTCAGTCTGTCAGTCTTCAGTCTGTCAGTCTGTCAGTCTGTCAGTCTGTCAGTCTGTCAGTCTGTCAGTCTGTCAGTCTGTCAGTCTGTCAGTCTGTCAGTCTGTCAGTCTGTCAGTCTGTCAGTCTGTCAGTCTGTCAGTCTGTCAGTCTGTCAGTCTGTCAGTCTGTCAGTCTGTCAGGTCTGTCAGTCTGTCAGTCTGTCAGTCTGTCAGTCTGTCAGTCTGTCAGTCCTGTCAGTCTGTCAGTCTGTCAGTCTGTCAGTCTGTCAGTCTGTCAGTCTGTCAGTCTGTCAGTCTGTCAGTCTGTCAGTCTGTCAGTCTGTCAGTCTGTCAGTCTGTCAGTCTGTCAGTCTGTCAGTCTGTCAGTCTGTCAGTCTGTCAGTCTGTCAGTCTGTCAGTCTGTCAGTCTGTCAGTCTGTCAGTCTGTCAGTCTGTCAGTCTGTCAGTCTGTCAGTCTGTCAGTCTGTCAGTCTGTCAGTCTGTCAGTCTGTCAGTCTGTCAGTCTGTCAGTCTGTCAGTCTGTCAGTCTGTCAGTCTGTCAGTCTGTCAGTCTGTCAGTCTGTCAGTCTGTCAGTCTGTCAGTCTGTCAGTCTGTCAGTCTGTCAGTCTGTCAGTCTGTCAGTCTGTCAGTCTGTCAGTCTGTCAGTCTGTCAGTCTGTCAGTCTGTCAGTCTGTCAGTCTGTCAGTCTGTCAGTCTGTCAGTCTGTCAGTCTGTCAGTCTGTCAGTCTGTCAGTCTGTCAGTCTGTCAGTCTGTCAGTCTGTCAGTCTGTCAGTCTGTCAGTCTGTCAGTCTGTCAGTCTGTCAGTCTGTCAGTCTGTCAGTCTGTCAGTCTGTCAGTCTGTCAGTCTGTCAGTCTGTCAGTCTGTCAGTCTGTCAGTCTGTCAGTCTGTCAGTCTGTCAGTCTGTCAGTCTGTCAGTCTGTCAGTCTGTCAGTCTGTCAGTCTGTCAGTCTGTCAGTCTGTCAGTCTGTCAGTCTGTCAGTCTGTCAGTCTGTCAGTCTGTCAGTCTGTCAGTCTGTCAGTCTGTCAGTCTGTCAGTCTGTCAGTCTGTCAGTCTGTCAGTCTGTCAGTCTGTCAGTCTGTCAGTCTGTCAGTCTGTCAGTCTGTCAGTCTGTCAGTCTGTCAGTCTGTCAGTCTGTCAGTCTGTCAGTCTGTCAGTCTGTCAGTCTGTCAGTCTGTCAGTCTGTCAGTCTGTCAGTCTGTCAGTCTGTCAGTCTGTCAGTCTGTCAGTCTGTCAGTCTGTCAGTCTGTCAGTCTGTCAGTCTGTCAGTCTGTCAGTCTGTCAGTCTGTCAGTCTGTCAGTCTGTCAGTCTGTCAGTCTGTCAGTCTGTCAGTCTGTCAGTCTGTCAGTCTGTCAGTCTGTCAGTCTGTCAGTCTGTCAGTCTGTCAGTCTGTCAGTCTGTCAGTCTGTCAGTCTGTCAGTCTGTCAGTCTGTCAGTCTGTCAGTCTGTCAGTCTGTCAGTCTGTCAGTCTGTCAGTCTGTCAGTCTGTCAGTCTGTCAGTCTGTCAGTCTGTCAGTCTGTCAGTCTGTCAGTCTGTCAGTCTGTCAGTCTGTCAGTCTGTCAGTCTGTCAGTCTGTCAGTCTGTCAGTCTGTCAGTCTGTCAGTCTGTCAGTCTGTCAGTCTGTCAGTCTGTCAGTCTGTCAGTCTGTCAGTCTGTCAGTCTGTCAGTCTGTCAGTCTGTCAGTCTGTCAGTCTGTCAGTCTGTCAGTCTGTCAGTCTGTCAGTCTGTCAGTCTGTCAGTCTGTCAGTCTGTCAGTCTGTCAGTCTGTCAGTCTGTCAGTCTGTCAGTCTGTCAGTCTGTCAGTCTGTCAGTCTGTCAGTCTGTCAGTCTGTCAGTCTGTCAGTCTGTCAGTCTGTCAGTCTGTCAGTCTGTCAGTCTGTCAGTCTGTCAGTCTGTCAGTCTGTCAGTCTGTCAGTCTGTCAGTCTGTCAGTCTGTCAGTCTGTCAGTCTGTCAGTCTGTCAGTCTGTCAGTCTGTCAGTCTGTCAGTCTGTCAGTCTGTCAGTCTGTCAGTCTGTCAGTCTGTCAGTCTGTCAGTCTGTCAGTCTGTCAGTCTGTCAGTCTGTCAGTCTGTCAGTCTGTCAGTCTGTCAGTCTGTCAGTCTGTCAGTCTGTCAGTCTGTCAGTCTGTCAGTCTGTCAGTCTGTCAGTCTGTCAGTCTGTCAGTCTGTCAGTCTGTCAGTCTGTCAGTCTGTCAGTCTGTCAGTCTGTCAGTCTGTCAGTCTGTCAGTCTGTCAGTCTGTCAGTCTGTCAGTCTGTCAGTCTGTCAGTCTGTCAGTCTGTCAGTCTGTCAGTCTGTCAGTCTGTCAGTCTGTCAGTCTGTCAGTCTGTCAGTCTGTCAGTCTGTCAGTCTGTCAGTCTGTCAGTCTGTCAGTCTGTCAGTCTGTCAGTCTGTCAGTCTGTCAGTCTGTCAGTCTGTCAGTCTGTCAGTCTGTCAGTCTGTCAGTCTGTCAGTCTGTCAGTCTGTCAGTCTGTCAGTCTGTCAGTCTGTCAGTCTGTCAGTCTGTCAGTCTGTCAGTCTGTCAGTCTGTCAGTCTGTCAGTCTGTCAGTCTGTCAGTCTGTCAGTCTGTCAGTCTGTCAGTCTGTCAGTCTGTCAGTCTGTCAGTCTGTCAGTCTGTCAGTCTGTCAGTCTGTCAGTCTGTCAGTCTGTCAGTCTGTCAGTCTGTCAGTCTGTCAGTCTGTCAGTCTGTCAGTCTGTCAGTCTGTCAGTCTGTCAGTCTGTCAGTCTGTCAGTCTGTCAGTCTGTCAGTCTGTCAGTCTGTCAGTCTGTCAGTCTGTCAGTCTGTCAGTCTGTCAGTCTGTCAGTCTGTCAGTCTGTCAGTCTGTCAGTCTGTCAGTCTGTCAGTCTGTCAGTCTGTCAGTCTGTCAGTCTGTCAGTCTGTCAGTCTGTCAGTCTGTCAGTCTGTCAGTCTGTCAGTCTGTCAGTCTGTCAGTCTGTCAGTCTGTCAGTCTGTCAGTCTGTCAGTCTGTCAGTCTGTCAGTCTGTCAGTCTGTCAGTCTGTCAGTCTGTCAGTCTGTCAGTCTGTCAGTCTGTCAGTCTGTCAGTCTGTCAGTCTGTCAGTCTGTCAGTCTGTCAGTCTGTCAGTCTGTCAGTCTGTCAGTCTGTCAGTCTGTCAGTCTGTCAGTCTGTCAGTCTGTCAGTCTGTCAGTCTGTCAGTCTGTCAGTCTGTCAGTCTGTCAGTCTGTCAGTCTGTCAGTCTGTCAGTCTGTCAGTCTGTCAGTCTGTCAGTCTGTCAGTCTGTCAGTCTGTCAGTCTGTCAGTCTGTCAGTCTGTCAGTCTGTCAGTCTGTCAGTCTGTCAGTCTGTCAGTCTGTCAGTCTGTCAGTCTGTCAGTCTGTCAGTCTGTCAGTCTGTCAGTCTGTCAGTCTGTCAGTCTGTCAGTCTGTCAGTCTGTCAGTCTGTCAGTCTGTCAGTCTGTCAGTCTGTCAGTCTGTCAGTCTGTCAGTCTGTCAGTCTGTCAGTCTGTCAGTCTGTCAGTCTGTCAGTCTGTCAGTCTGTCAGTCTGTCAGTCTGTCAGTCTGTCAGTCTGTCAGTCTGTCAGTCTGTCAGTCTGTCAGTCTGTCAGTCTGTCAGTCTGTCAGTCTGTCAGTCTGTCAGTCTGTCAGTCTGTCAGTCTGTCAGTCTGTCAGTCTGTCAGTCTGTCAGTCTGTCAGTCTGTCAGTCTGTCAGTCTGTCAGTCTGTCAGTCTGTCAGTCTGTCAGTCTGTCAGTCTGTCAGTCTGTCAGTCTGTCAGTCTGTCAGTCTGTCAGTCTGTCAGTCTGTCAGTCTGTCAGTCTGTCAGTCTGTCAGTCTGTCAGTCTGTCAGTCTGTCAGTCTGTCAGTCTGTCAGTCTGTCAGTCTGTCAGTCTGTCAGTCTGTCAGTCTGTCAGTCTGTCAGTCTGTCAGTCTGTCAGTCTGTCAGTCTGTCAGTCTGTCAGTCTGTCAGTCTGTCAGTCTGTCAGTCTGTCAGTCTGTCAGTCTGTCAGTCTGTCAGTCTGTCAGTCTGTCAGTCTGTCAGTCTGTCAGTCTGTCAGTCTGTCAGTCTGTCAGTCTGTCAGTCTGTCAGTCTGTCAGTCTGTCAGTCTGTCAGTCTGTCAGTCTGTCAGTCTGTCAGTCTGTCAGTCTGTCAGTCTGTCAGTCTGTCAGTCTGTCAGTCTGTCAGTCTGTCAGTCTGTCAGTCTGTCAGTCTGTCAGTCTGTCAGTCTGTCAGTCTGTCAGTCTGTCAGTCTGTCAGTCTGTCAGTCTGTCAGTCTGTCAGTCTGTCAGTCTGTCAGTCTGTCAGTCTGTCAGTCTGTCAGTCTGTCAGTCTGTCAGTCTGTCAGTCTGTCAGTCTGTCAGTCTGTCAGTCTGTCAGTCTGTCAGTCTGTCAGTCTGTCAGTCTGTCAGTCTGTCAGTCTGTCAGTCTGTCAGTCTGTCAGTCTGTCAGTCTGTCAGTCTGTCAGTCTGTCAGTCTGTCAGTCTGTCAGTCTGTCAGTCTGTCAGTCTGTCAGTCTGTCAGTCTGTCAGTCTGTCAGTCTGTCAGTCTGTCAGTCTGTCAGTCTGTCAGTCTGTCAGTCTGTCAGTCTGTCAGTCTGTCAGTCTGTCAGTCTGTCAGTCTGTCAGTCTGTCAGTCTGTCAGTCTGTCAGTCTGTCAGTCTGTCAGTCTGTCAGTCTGTCAGTCTGTCAGTCTGTCAGTCTGTCAGTCTGTCAGTCTGTCAGTCTGTCAGTCTGTCAGTCTGTCAGTCTGTCAGTCTGTCAGTCTGTCAGTCTGTCAGTCTGTCAGTCTGTCAGTCTGTCAGTCTGTCAGTCTGTCAGTCTGTCAGTCTGTCAGTCTGTCAGTCTGTCAGTCTGTCAGTCTGTCAGTCTGTCAGTCTGTCAGTCTGTCAGTCTGTCAGTCTGTCAGTCTGTCAGTCTGTCAGTCTGTCAGTCTGTCAGTCTGTCAGTCTGTCAGTCTGTCAGTCTGTCAGTCTGTCAGTCTGTCAGTCTGTCAGTCTGTCAGTCTGTCAGTCTGTCAGTCTGTCAGTCTGTCAGTCTGTCAGTCTGTCAGTCTGTCAGTCTGTCAGTCTGTCAGTCTGTCAGTCTGTCAGTCTGTCAGTCTGTCAGTCTGTCAGTCTGTCAGTCTGTCAGTCTGTCAGTCTGTCAGTCTGTCAGTCTGTCAGTCTGTCAGTCTGTCAGTCTGTCAGTCTGTCAGTCTGTCAGTCTGTCAGTCTGTCAGTCTGTCAGTCTGTCAGTCTGTCAGTCTGTCAGTCTGTCAGTCTGTCAGTCTGTCAGTCTGTCAGTCTGTCAGTCTGTCAGTCTGTCAGTCTGTCAGTCTGTCAGTCTGTCAGTCTGTCAGTCTGTCAGTCTGTCAGTCTGTCAGTCTGTCAGTCTGTCAGACTGTCAGTCTGTCAGTCTGTCAGTCTGTCAGTCTGTCAGTCTGTCAGACTGTCAGTCTGTCAGTCTGTCAGTCTGTCAGTCTGTCAGTCTGTCAGTCTGTCAGTCTGTCAGTCTGTCAGTCTGTCAGTCTGTCAGTCTGTCAGTCTGTCAGTCTGTCAGTCTGTCAGTCTGTCAGTCTGTCAGTCTGTCAGTCTGTCAGTCTGTCAGTCTGTCAGTCTGTCAGTCTGTCAGTCTGTCAGTCTGTCAGTCTGTCAGTCTGTCAGTCTGTCAGTCTGTCAGTCTGTCAGTCTGTCAGTCTGTCAGTCTGTCAGTCTGTCAGTCTGTCAGTCTGTCAGTCTGTCAGTCTGTCAGTCTGTCAGTCTGTCAGTCTGTCAGTCTGTCAGTCTGTCAGTCTGTCAGTCTGTCAGTCTGTCAGTCTGTCAGTCTGTCAGTCTGTCAGTCTGTCAGTCTGTCAGTCTGTCAGTCTGTCAGTCTGTCAGTCTGTCAGTCTGTCAGTCTGTCAGTCTGTCAGTCTGTCAGTCTGTCAGTCTGTCAGTCTGTCAGTCTGTCAGTCTGTCAGTCTGTCAGTCTGTCAGTCTGTCAGTCTGTCAGTCTGTCAGTCTGTCAGTCTGTCAGTCTGTCAGTCTGTCAGTCTGTCAGTCTGTCAGTCTGTCAGTCTGTCAGTCTGTCAGTCTGTCAGTCTGTCAGTCTGTCAGTCTGTCAGTCTGTCAGTCTGTCAGTCTGTCAGTCTGTCAGTCTGTCAGTCTGTCAGTCTGTCAGTCTGTCAGTCTGTCAGTCTGTCAGTCTGTCAGTCTGTCAGTCTGTCAGTCTGTCAGTCTGTCAGTCTGTCAGTCTGTCAGTCTGTCAGTCTGTCAGTCTGTCAGTCTGTCAGTCTGTCAGTCTGTCAGTCTGTCAGTCTGTCAGTCTGTCAGTCTGTCAGTCTGTCAGTCTGTCAGTCTGTCAGTCTGTCAGTCTGTCAGTCTGTCAGTCTGTCAGTCTGTCAGTCTGTCAGTCTGTCAGTCTGTCGGTCTGTCAGTCTGTCAGTCTGTCAGTCTGTCAGTCTGTCAGTCTGTCAGTCTGTCAGTCTGTCAGTCTGTCAGTCTGTCAGTCTGTCAGTCTGTCAGTCTGTCAGTCTGTCAGTCTGTCAGTCTGTCAGTCTGTCAGTCTGTCAGTCTGTCAGTCTGTCAGTCTGTCAGTCTGTCAGTCTGTCAGTCTGTCAGTCTGTCAGTCTGTCAGTCTGTCAGTCTGTCAGTCTGTCAGTCTGTCAGTCTGTCAGTCTGTCAGTCTGTCAGTCTGTCAGTCTGTCAGTCTGTCAGTCTGTCAGTCTGTCAGTCTGTCAGTCTGTCAGTCTGTCAGTCTGTCAGTCTGTCAGTCTGTCAGTCTGTCAGTCTGTCAGTCTGTCAGTCTGTCAGTCTGTCAGTCTGTCAGTCTGTCAGTCTGTCAGTCTGTCAGTCTGTCAGTCTGTCAGTCTGTCAGTCTGTCAGTCTGTCAGTCTGTCAGACTTGGTAAGGTCAAAACCTCCGCGGGTTGACGGTGACGATCCTTGAAGCCGCTTATGGTTTGGCGATGATGAAATTAATCCAGGTGTGGCAAAAATGAAAGATTCCTTTCACGCGGTGTGCGGTGTGAGAATCTCAAATGGCGATTCTGACCTGACGCTGAAGAAACGTATGGTTCCGCTAATGAACCGCTGCACGCGGCACCTGCTCCTTGCTGTCCGCAGAGGGAGGACTGTAAAACCTCCGTCAATTCCGAGAATTCGCACGTGTCTCTGGTCACTGCTGTTTTCTGGGAATTACGATTAGATTCTTTCAATATATCATCCCAATTATCTTACCACCAATATTGGGAGTGATAACAGGTCGTACTGGTCAACCAAAATTCCAAGAATTTCACACGAGGATGTATGGATGCGGACGGGTTTGAAAATTGTAACACTTTACGCAGGGAACGAACCGATCTCGGGAGAAGCTTGCGAGAAAGAGGAGGAAATCTTGGCGTCTAGAGTGGATGTAGGAGGCACAAAATCACCAAAAAAAATCAAAATGGTATTTTTGGGATTCACTGAACTGAAGGGTTGCATCTGGGCTATTATGTTCATTACCATGGGTAATGTCCTAACTAGGAATGCCAACTTAGCCGAATATACTGACTTCCACAACGCTTAAATCTGTCTACCGCCCACATAACCATATGTTGAGATCAAGGGTAGGTGGCGCATTTCACTCTCGCTTTGCTGCTTGCATATCTCCATTTCCCTTATAACCCTTTAGCTGAGGAACGGGTATCTGATAGTCGAGATACTCGACTATAGCGTTATTCCTTGTTTTTAATCGTTATTATACTTATCTTACTTTTGTCTTAACTTAACATAATTTCCTTTCTTACGTTTATTACTTTTTATTAATAAAACATTTCTTTTCAATATACGGTCAAAAATCTTACGTAAATGAAACAGGAATTCATAAAATCATTTAGTCCAATAAACTAGTACAGTGTTCTTTTATTATACCCGTTACTCGTAGAGTAAGAGGGTATACTAAATTCGTCGGAAAGTATGTAACAGGCAGAAAGAAGCGTTTCCGACCCCATAAAGTATATATATTCTTGATCAGGATCACTAGCCGAGTCGATCTAGCCATGTCCGTCTGTCCGTCTGTCCGTCTGTCCGTATGAACGCTGAGATCTCGGAAACTATAAGAGCTACAATACTAGGATTAGGCATGCAGATTCCTGAGATTCCTGCGCAGCGCAAGTTTGTTTCACAAGAGTGCCACGCCCACTCTAACGCCCACAAACCGCCCAAAACTGTGGCTCCTACAGTTTTGATGCTAGAACAAAAATTTTAACTGAAATGTATTCTTCTAATCAATACCTACCGATTGACCTAAAAAAAGTTTGCCACGCCCACTTTAACGCCCACAAACCGCCCACAAACTTTAAAAAATCGTAAATATGAACGCGGATATCTCGGAAAATATCAAAGAGAGAGAAACGGGATTTCAGATTTAGATTCCGTAGGCTTGAGCGCAGCGTAAGTTTGTTATGCGAATATGCCACGCCCACTCTAACGCCCACAAACCGCCCAAATCTGTGGCGCCCACAATTTTTATGCTAGATAAAAAATTTTAACTTTAATGTATTGGTCTCGTCAATACCTATAGATTGATTTTAAAAAAAGTTTGCCACGCCCACTCTAACGCCCACAAACCGCCCAAGCCTGTGGCGCCCACAATTTTCGTGCTAGATAAAAAATTTTAACTGAAATGTATTGGTCTCGTCAATACCTATCGATTGATAGCCCACAATGCTTAAATCTGTCTACCGCCGGTAGGTGGCGCATTTGCTGCTTGCATATCTCCACTTTCCTTTGGTCCCTTTAGCTGAGTAACGGGTATCTGATAGTCGAGGTACTCGACTATAGCGTTCTTCCTTGTTTTTAATCGTTTTTATACTTTTACATAACTGTACTTTGCAGAACAACCACAGGCGCTATGCTCACTTGAGTATTCAAATGATGCTCTCCTTAAATAAAAGAATTCTCTATAACAGAATCTTAACATGATTTCGGTTACATTCATATTAAAATCATCTCCAACGCATAAGATTTCCGTTGGACTCAAAATAATCAAACCGATCCACGACACGGCCTTCCTGACGATCACGCGACCTCGCAGGCCATGTATATATTCGCAGCTCAACTGTATGTTTTTATACACGTTACTCGTAGAGTAAAAGGGTATACTAGATTCGTCGGAAAGTATGTAACTGGCAGAAGGAAGCGTTTCCGACCCCATAAAGTACATATATTCTTGATCAGGATCACTAGCCGAGTCGATCTAGACATGTCCGTCTGTCCGTTTGTCCGACAGTTGGACGTCCGTCTGTCCGTCCGTCCGGATGAACGCTAAGATCTCGGAAACTATAAGAGCAAGGCTATTGGGACTTGGCACGCAGATTCCTGAGCTTCTTACGCAGCGCAACTTTATTTCAGCTGCGTGCCACGCCCACTCTAACGCTCACAAACCGCCCAAAACTGTGGCTTCTACAGTTTTTATGCTACAATAAAAATTTTAGCTGAAATGAATTTCTCTCATCAATACCTATCGATTGACCCAAAAGTTTGACACGCCCACTCTAACGCCCACAAGCCGCCAACAAACTTAAAAAAATCTTAGGTGCGAACGAGGATATCTCGGAAACTATCAAAGATAGAGAATTGATTTAGATTCCCTAGCCTTAAGCGCAGCGCAAGTTTGTTACGCGAATGTGTCTCGCCCACTCTAACGCCCACAAACCGCTCAAACCTGTGGCGCCCACAATTTTTATGCTAGATACAAATTTTAATTTTGCCACGCCATCTCTAACGCCCATAACGCTTAAATCTGTCTACCGCCCACATAACCATATATTGAGATTAGGGGTAGGTGGCGCATTTCACACTCGCTTTGCTGCTTGCATATCTCCATTACCTATCGATTGACCCAAAAGTTTTCAACGCCCACTCTAACGCCCACAAGCCGCCAACAAACTTAAAAAAATCGTAAGTATGAAGATAAGAAAGATAGAGAATTGATTTAGATTCCGTAGCCTTGAGCGCAGCGCACGTTTCTTACGCGAACGCGCCACGCCCACTCTAACGCCCACAAACCGCCCAAACCTGTGGCGCCCACAATTTTAATGGTAGATAAAAAATTTTAACTGAAATGTATTAGTCTCGTAAATACCTATCGATTGATCCAAATTGTGGCGCCCACAATTTTTATGCTTAACACAAAATTTAAACTGAAATGTATTAGTCTCGTCAATACCTATCGATTGATCCAAAAACAAATTGGCACGCTTACAACCCGCTCAAAACTGTGGCTCATACAGTGTTGATGCTAGAATAAAAATTTTAACTGTAATAATAATAATTTTAATTGTAATATTCTAATCAATACCTATCGATTGAAAAAAAAAAAAGTTTGCCGCGCCCACTTAAACGCCCACAAGCCGTCAACGAACTTCAAAAAATTTTAAATATGAACGCGGATATCTTGGAAACTATCAAAGATAGAAAATTGGGATCTCAGACTTATATTCCGGAGCCTTAAGCGCAGCGCAAGTTTTTTACGCGAATATGCCACGCCCACTCTAGCGCCCATAAGCCGCCCAAGCCTGTGGCGCCCACAATTTTCATGCAACGTAAAAAATTTTAGCTGTCCGTATGAACGAGGTGACCTCGGAAACTATAAAAGCTACAATACTGGGATTTGGCATGCAGGTTTCTGAGATTCCTGCGCAGCACAAGTTTGTTTCAGCAGAGTGCCACGCCCACTTTAACGCCCACAAACCGCCCACAAACTTCAAAAAATCGTAAATATGAACGTGGATATCTCGGAAACTATCAAAGATAGAGAATTGATATCTCAGATTTATATTCCGTAGCCTTGTACGCAGCGCAGGTTTATTACGCGAATATGCCATGCCCACTCTAACGCCAACAAACCTCCCAAGCCTGTGGCTCCCACAAATTTCATGCTGGATAAAAAACTTTTAACTGAAATGTATTGGTCTCGTCAATACCTATCGATGGATCCAATGGATCTTATCGATGGATTTTGCCACGCCCACTCTAACGCCCATTTCGTGAAAATCTGTCTACCGCCGGTAGTTGGCGCATTTCAATCTCGCTTTGCTGCATGCATATCTCCATTTCCCTTTGGTCTTTTAGCTGAGTAACGGGTATCCGATAGTCGAGGTACTCGACTATAGCGTTCTTGCTTGTTGTATCTTGTTATATTGATTTCAGTCAGAAGTTTGCAACGCAGTGAAGGAGACGTTTTTTAATTAGTTTTGAATTTCGAATTACATTTTATCAAAATCGGACGACTATATCATATAGCTGCCATAGGAACGATCGGAAAGTTGGTGGGAAAATAATATGAAACAAATTATAGTTTGGGTGTTTTTTTAGCATATAACCTCCTACGCTTGGAAATAACATTTTTTAATTAGTTCTGAATTTCGAATTTAATTTTATCAAAATCGTATTACTGTATCATATAGCTGCCATAGGAACGATCGGAAAATTGATGGGAAAATAATATGAAACAAATTATAGCCTCGGTGTTTTTATACCCGTTACTCGTAGAGTAAAAGGGTATACTAGATTCGTCGGAAAGTATGTAACAGGCAGAAGGAAGCGTTTCCGACCCCATAAAGTATATATATTCTTGATCAGGATCACTAGCAAAGTCGATCTAGCCATGTCCGTCTGTCCGTCTGTCTGTCCGGATGAACGCTGAGATCTCGGAAACTATGAGATCTAGGCTATTGAGATATGGCGTGATTCTTCCTGAGCTTCTTACGCAGCGCAAGTTTGTTTCAGTAGTGCCACGCCCACTATAACGCCCACAAACCGCCCAAAACTGTGGCTCCTACAGATTTGATGCTAGAAAAAAAATTTAACCGAAATGTATTGTTCTCATCAATACCTAGGTTAGGTTAGGTTTGAGCGGCTGCCAAATCATTGACACACTTAGTCCTTAAAAGGTCCATTGTGGTACCGCGTGGATCTGTATCCCCTTTCTTAAAAATCTGCTGCCATTATAGCAGCTGGCTTAGCATAATTCCCATCCGGTTGCTTTAATGAATTTTATTATTCGTTTTAGGCATGTTCGCCAGTTCAGATAGACTGCTCATGAAGGGATTCCCTAAGTGGTACAGTCTAGATCTGCTCAGGGCCGGGCAGGAACAGAACAGGTGTTCCACCGTTTCCTCTTCCTCCTCGTCCCTGCAGCTTCTGCAGAAATCGTTTCGGGGCGCGCCCAATCTGCTTGCGTGTGTGCCAACCAACCAGTGGCCTGTTAATACTCGTATTACCATTCCGCACTCGGTACGGTTTAGTCTTAATAGTTCCGAAGTTCTCTTCGCGTCGATGATTGGCCATGTCTGGCGAGAGATGCGACAGTGCTTAACATGTGTCCATGCTAGGCTCGCAAGTTTCTTATATTGATTTCTAATGTTAAGCTTGCAGGTGGCCATCGGCATACCAATGTTCTCCTTGTTCGGAAGGAGAGGAACGGTAGTGCCATGCCTGGCCAGCTCATCTGCAATACAATTGCCTGTAATGTTCCGGTGACCCGGGACCCATATCAGGTAAATTTTAAACTGCAGAGCCATCTCGTGCAGAGATTTGCGGCAGTTTGATATGGTGTGGGAGTTTGTATTGGTCGAGATAATCGAACTGATAGCCGCCTGACTATCACTATAGATGTTAATCAGTTTATTCTGACAGTTTGCATCGTTCAGAAGCATCAAAGCTTCAATTATGGCAAATACTTCCGCCTGGAAGACGCTACAGTGATCCGGAAGTCTGAAGGATTTCCTGATATTAAGTTGTTCGGAGTATATACCTCCTCCGACTTGATTATTTAATTTTGAGCCGTCAGTGTAGAAATTGACTGCCTCTGTAGGGCCCGGCTGGCCTTGTTCCCAGTCTTCTCTGGTTGGGAGCAATGCTTCAAAGGGGGTGTGGATGTATTCAATAGGTTTACATAGATCTGTACTGGGTGGGATCATTGTGTCTTGCTGGAGTATCCTGGCATGACCGTATGTTTGGGGTTTCCACTGCCCTAAGTCCCTCATCCGAACCGTAGCTATCTTAGCTCGTTGCATGCCGGCTAAGTCCAGACTTGGAAGGTTCAGAATAGCATTTAGCGCCTCGTTGGGGTTGGTGCAGAATAGGCTTAACTATCGCTGTGTGTATCCAGTTGACGATTTTTGGGGACATGCCCCATTTCGTTCCGATGGCCTTTTTGCAGGAGTAGAGGGCAATTGTTGCCTTCCTCGTTCTCTCTTGGCTGTTTAGTCTCCATGTCAGACGCTTATCTAATATTAACCCCAAATACCTGGCGTTGTCACTGAAGGAGAGAGAGCAGTTATTTAATATTGGTGGGTTTAGTTGAGGAATCTTGTATCTGTTTGTAAACAGCACCAGTTCCGTTTTCGAGGGGTAGACCTTTTTCTGTTGTCCAGAAAGAGAGTATTTTAAGTTTGGCGGTCATTAGATCGCATAGTGTCTGAGGAAATTTTCCTGAGAAAATAATGGCTACATCGTCCGCATATGCCACAACCTTGCATCCACCCCCTTCCATGTAGCACAACAGCTTATTTACTGCGATGTTCCATAGCAGGGGGGAGAGTACACCACCCTGAGGGGTTCCCCTGTTCACGAACCTTGTTTGTGTTGAGATTCCTAGCGTGGAGGTGAATTTGAATTTCGAATTACATTTTATCAAAATCGGACGACTATATCATATAGCTGCCATAGGAACGATCGGAAAGTTGGTGGGAAAATAATATGAAACAAATTATAGTTTGGGTGTTTTTTTAGCATATAACCTCCTACGCTTGGAAATAACATTTTTTAATTAGTTCTGAATTTCGAATTTAATTTTATCAAAATCGGATTACTGTATCATATAGCTGCCATAGGAACGATCGGAAAATTGATGGGAAAATAATATGAAACAAATTATAGCCTCGGTGTTTTTATACCCGTTACTCGTAGAGTAAAAGGGTATACTAGATTCGTCGGAAAGTATGTAACAGGCAGAAGGAAGCGTTTCCGACCCCATAAAGTATATATATTCTTGATCAGGATCACTAGCAAAGTCGATCTAGCCATGTCCGTCTGTCCGTCTGTCTGTCCGGATGAACGCTGAGATCTCGGAAACTATGAGATCTAGGCTATTGAGATTTGGCGTGATTCTTCCTGAGCTTCTTACGCAGCGCAAGTTTGTTTCAGTAGTGCCACGCCCACTATAACGCCCACAAACCGCCCAAAACTGTGGCTCCTACAGATTTGATGCTAGAAAAAAAATTTAACCGAAATGTATTGTTCTCATCAATACCTAGGTTAGGTTAGGTTTGAGCGGCTGCCAAATCATTGACACACTTAGTCCTTAAAAGGTCCATTGTGGTACCGCGTGGATCTGTATCCCCTTTCTTAAAAATCTGCTGCCATTATAGCAGCTGGCTTAGCATAATTCCCATCCGGTTGCTTTAATGAATTTTATTATTCGTTTTAGGCATGTTCGCCAGTTCAGATAGACTGCTCATGAAGGGATTCCCTAAGTGGTACAGTCTAGATCTGCTCAGGGCCGGGCAGGAACAGAACAGGTGTTCCACCGTTTCCTCTTCCTCCTCGTCCCTGCAGCTTCTGCAGAAATCGTTTCGGGGCGCGCCCAATCTGCTTGCGTGTGTGCCAACCAACCAGTGGCCTGTTAATACTCGTATTACCATTCCGCACTCGGTACGGTTTAGTCTTAATAGTTCCGAAGTTCTCTTCGCGTCGATGATTGGCCATGTCTGGCGAGAGATGCGACAGTGCTTAACATGTGTCCATGCTAGGCTCGCAAGTTTCTTATATTGATTTCTAATGTTAAGCTTGCAGGTGGCCATCGGCATACCAATGTTCTCCTTGTTCGGAAGGAGAGGAACGGTAGTGCCATGCCTGGCCAGCTCATCTGCAATACAATTGCCTGTAATGTTCCGGTGACCCGGGACCCATATCAGGTAAATTTTAAACTGCAGAGCCATCTCGTGCAGAGATTTGCGGCAGTTTGATATGGTGTGGGAGTTTGTATTGGTCGAGATAATCGAACTGATAGCCGCCTGACTATCACTATAGATGTTAATCAGTTTATTCTGACAGTTTGCATCGTTCAGAAGCATCAAAGCTTCAATTATGGCAAATACTTCCGCCTGGAAGACGCTACAGTGATCCGGAAGTCTGAAGGATTTCCTGATATTAAGTTGTTCGGAGTATATACCTCCTCCGACTTGATTATTTAATTTTGAGCCGTCAGTGTAGAAATTGACTGCCTCTGTAGGGCCCGGCTGGCCTTGTTCCCAGTCTTCTCTGGTTGGGAGCAATGCTTCAAAGGGGGTGTGGATGTATTCAATAGGTTTACATAGATCTGTACTGGGTGGGATCATTGTGTCTTGCTGGAGTATCCTGGCATGACCGTATATTTGGGGTTTCCACTGCCCTAAGTCCCTCATCCGAACCGTAGCTATCTTAGCTAGTTGCATGCCGGCTAAGTCCAGACTTGGAAGGTTCAGAATAGCATTTAGCGCCTCGTTGGGGTTGGTGCAGAATAGGCTTAACTATCGCTGTGTGTATCCAGTTGACGATTTTTGGGGACATGCCCCATTTCGTTCCGATGGCCTTTTTGCAGGAGTAGAGGGCAATTGTTGCCTTCCTCGTTCTCTCTTGGCTGTTTAGTCTCCATGTCAGACGCTTATCTAATATTAACCCCAAATACCTGGCGTTGTCACTGAAGGAGAGAGAGCAGTTATTTAATATTGGTGGGTTTAGTTGAGGAATCTTGTATCTGTTTGTAAACAGCACCAGTTCCGTTTTCGAGGGGTTTACCCCTAGACCTTTTTCTGTTGTCCAGAAAGAGAGTATTTTAAGTTTGGCGGTCATTAGATCGCATAGTGTCTGAGGAAATTTTCCTGAGAAAATAATGGCTACATCGTCCGCATATGCCACAACCTTGCATCCACCCCCTTCCATGTAGCACAACAGCTTATTTACTGCGATGTTCCATAGCAGGGGGGAGAGTACACCACCCTGAGGGGTTCCCCTGTTCACGAACCTTGTTTGTGTTGAGATTCCTAGCGTGGAGGTTACCATTCTGCTCATCAGCAATTTATGGATTAACTCCACGATTTGGATCTCAACACCCAGGTCAGTGAGGGATTCGGTTATGGCTGTAGGGAGAACATTGTTGAAAGCGCCCTCTATGTCCAGGAATGCAGCAAGTGCGTATTCCTTGTGATTGAGTGACTTTTCGATTTGGCTGACTACCGCGTGTAGAGCTGATTCGGTGGACTTGCCTTTTGAATATGCATGCTGCGCTGCTGATAACTGTTTCGAGTCCATGACTGACCTGATGTGCAGTCCAATCAGTCGCTCGAAGCTCTTAAGGAGAAAGGATGTCAGACTTATGGGCCTAAAATCTTTCGTCATCGTGTGCGAGGCTTCGCCCGCTTTGGGTATAAAGACTACCTTTGCTTCCCTCCATGTTGATGGCAACGTTCCTATCCTAAGAATGGTACGGAAAATTGTCTTTAGCCAGTTGATGGCAAGTTGACCAGCGTGTTGGATGTGCGCAGGTGAGAGATGATCGGGTCCTGGTGATTTGAAGGGTTTGAAGCTGTTTATGGCCCAACTTATGTTGCGTTCGGAAAGAAGCGTTTCCAAGTCAATGCTTAGACCTGCATGATTTTCTGGGAGACGTTCTACCGGGAGACTACCCGGAAAGTGGGTGTCTAGTAGTAGGCTTAGGGACTCCTCACTAGAGTCTGTTCACGAGCCATCTGGTTTTTGAAGGTACCCCAAGGAGGGGGTTGTTTTGGAGAGGATCTTCCTATGCCGAGCTGCATCGGCTGTTTCCTCTATGTTTGAGCAGAAGGTCTGCCAAGCTGATCTTTTTTCTTTCCTTGTGGCCTTCTTGTAGGAGGCTAGTTCTAACTTGTACTGTTGCCATTTTAGATCCTCATTTCCTGCTTTTGCCCTGTTAAAAAGGCAGAACCCAGAACGGGATCTGAGTTCTGAAAGTTTCTGTGTCCACCAAGGAGGCTTTCTGGTTCCTCTCGGTTTGCGTTTAGGGTGGGCCGCTTCGAAAGCCGAGTTGTAGGCATTCGTGAACATCCCTACTATTTTATCAAGACTGAGTCCCTTTGGTCCCTTTAGCTGAGTAACGGGTATCTGATAGTCGAGGTATTCGACTATAGCGTTTTTCCTTGTTATACCCGTTACTCGTAGAGTAAAAGGGTATACTAGATTCGTCGGAAAGTATGTAACAGGCAGAAGGAAGCGTTTCCGACCCCATAAAGTATATATATTCTTGATCAGGATCACTAGCCGAGTCGATCTAGCCATGTCCGTCTGTCCGTCTGTCCGTCTGTCTGTCCGGATGAACGCTGAGATCTTGGAAACTATGAGAGCTAGGCTATTGAGATTTGGCGTGCAGATTCCTGAGCTTCTTACGCAGCGCAAGTTTGTTTCAGTAGAGTGCCACGCCCACTTTTACGCCCACAAACCGCCCAAAACTGTGGCTCCTACAGTTTTGATGCTAGAATAAAAATTTTAACTGAAATGTATTGTTCTCATCAATACCTATCGATTGACCCAAAAAAAGTTTGCCACGCCCACTTTATCGCCCACAAACCGCCCCCAAACTTCAAAAAATCGTAAGTATGAACGTGGATATCTCGGAAACTATCAAAGATAGAGAATCGGGATCTCAGATTTAGATTTCGTAGCTTTGTACGCAGCGCAATTTTGTCACGCGAATATGCCACGCCCACTCTAACGCCCACAAACCGCCCAAACCTGTGGCGCCCACAATTTTTATGCTAGATACAAAATTTTAACTGAACTGAACAATACCTATCGATTGACCCAAAAAAAAATTTTCCACGCCCACCCTAACGCCCATAACGCTTAAATCTGTCTACCGCCGGTAGGTGGCGCATTTCAGTCTTGCTTTGCTGCTTGCTTATCTCCATTTCCCTTTGGTCCCTTTAGCTGAGTAACGGGTATCTGATAGTCGAGGCACTCGACTATAGCATTCTTCCTTGTTTTACATGTTATCTTATACCATTGGGAATATCATTTCTTGTATTCTTATACCCGTTACTCGTAGAGCAAAAGGGTATACTTGATTCGTCGGAAAGTATGTAACAGGCAGAAGGAAGCGTTTCCGACCCCATAAAGTATATATATTCTTGATCAGGATTACTAGCCAAGTCGATCTAGCCATGTCCGTCTGTCTGTCTGTCCGGATGAACGCTGAGATCTCGGAAACTATAAGAGCAAGGCTATTGAGATTTGGCGTGCAGATTCCTGAGCTTCCTACGCAGCGCAAGATTATTTCATCAGAGTGCCACGCCCACTTTAACGCCCACAAACCGCCCAAAACTGTGGCTCCTACAGTTTTGATGCTAGAATAAAAATTTAACTGAATTGTATTGTTCTTATCAATACCTATCGACTGAAAAAAAAAAACGTATGCCATGCCCTATTTTACGCCCACAAACCGCCCACAAACTTCAAAAAATCGTAGGTATGAACGTGGATATCTCGGAAACTATCAAAGATAGAGAATTGGGATCTCAGATATAAGTTCCGTAGACTTGTACGCAGCGCAAGATTGCTACGCCCACAAGCCGCCCAAGCCTGTGGCGCCCACAATATTCATGCTAGATACTGAAATGTATTGGTCTTGTCAATACCTATCGATTGATCCAAAAAAAACTTTGCCACGCCCACTCTAACGCCCACAACGCTTAAATCTGTCTACCGCCGGTAGGTGGCGCATTTCAACCTCGCTTTGCTGCATATCTCCATTTTTCTTTGGTCCTTTTAGCTGAGTAACGGGTATCTGATAGTCGAGGTACTCGACTATAGCGTTCTTCCTTGTTTTTTGTTACGTAATTGGCTTTTTACATTGGTCATCGCTTTCCTTAAACCTTTGTCCGGGTCCTCCGAATCCTTGG
The DNA here is from genome assembly GCF_014743375.2 of Drosophila subpulchrella. Classification (NCBI taxonomy): domain Eukaryota; kingdom Metazoa; phylum Arthropoda; class Insecta; order Diptera; family Drosophilidae; genus Drosophila; species Drosophila subpulchrella. Next base: position 22,794 of record NW_023665528.1, read on the forward strand.
TCAACGCTCCTAAAAAATGTATGGGGGTATGATTAAAAAATTCGTTTTACTTGTTTATTTGTATATTTACCTTTAAGAGCTGTGTATAAACCCTTTGCGGGATTTTTTTTGCCACAAAACATTTCGTCATCCACTTTCGGCTAACGGAACCCATTGAATACCTTCAAAATATACGTACCTTAAACTAAGATCAATGCACAACATCTTAAACTTAACGTAGCACTTACCTGACCTTATTATATTAACTTAAAGAGACGATTAAAGTAACTCTGCTGCGCACAATTAAAATGGATGCTTCCCTTTCAATCACTCAAAAAGAATGCACCAAGTCTTCTTCTCACCCCTTTACTCGATTTCCTTTGTTTTCTCTTCGCTGTTGGCGCGTGCCACTGCACTTATACCCTTTCTAAGGCGAAATATATCCGACTATATAATTTGTACTTCTTCAGTAAAAAATACAATACGAATTTTTTAAAAATGTTAATACTAATACTACTAATGTTTTAAATATTGAAATCAATTTTAACGGACTAATTTTCTATAATTACACTAGAAAAATATATTGTAATAAAAATGTATAATAAGTAAACATAACATTATAAGTAAATCCAAATTACTTAATTTTACTATAATCAAATAATTTACTTTTATAAAACAATATAAGTTGTATATTTTCAATACACAATAATGAGCCTAAAATATTAGGGCATTCACATGTCGCTGCTCCACGAAAATTTTTCCGCCGAATATTAGACGCTAGCCGAACATAACCGAGAGACGCAAAAAAAACAAGGAAGAACGCTATAGTCGAGTGCCTCGACTATCAGATACCCGTTACTCAGCTAAAGGGACCAAAGGGAAATGGAGATAAGCAAGCAGCAAAGCGAGATTGAAATGCGCCACCTACCGGCGGTAGACAGATTTAAGCGTTATGGGCGTTAGGGTGGGCGTGGAAAATTTTTTTTGGGTCAATCGATAGGTATTGACGAGACCAATACAGTTCAGTTAAAATTTTGTATCTAGCTTAAAAATTGTGGGCGCCACAGGCTTGGGCGGTTTGTGGGCGTTAGAGTGGGCGTGGCATATTCGCGTAACAAACATGCGCTGCGCACAAGGCTACGGAATCTAAATTTGAGATCCCAATTGTCTATCCTTGATAGTTTCCGAGATATCCACGTTCATATTTAGGATTTTTTGAAGTTTGTGGGCGGTTTGTGGGCGTGGCAAATATTTTTTTGGGCCTATCGATAGGTATTGATGAGAACAATACATTTCAGTTAAAATTTTTATTTTAGCATCAAAACTGTAGGAGCCACAGTTTTGGGCGGTTTGTGGGCGTAAGAGTGGGCGTGGCACCCTACTGAAATAAACTTGCGCTGCGTAAGAAGCTCAGGAATCTGCACGCCAAATCTCAATAGCCTAGCTCCCATAGTTTCCAAGATCTCAGCGTTCATCCGGACAGACAGACGGACAGACGGACAGACGGACATGGCTAGATGGACTCGGCTAGTGATCCTGATCAAGAATATATATACTTTATGGGGTCGGAAACCCTTCCTTCTGCCTGTTACATACTTTCCGAAGAATCTAGTATACCCTTTTACTCTACGAGTAACGGGTATAATAACGGACCGGACTGGTTTAATGAATTCAATCTGGCCGACGCTCGCTTGAAGTCGAAGGTCGTCGAAAAACAGTCGTTGTGCCACAGCACATTGATGCCGTGCGTAAACTGATAATTCAAGATCGTCATGTGACATAACGTGACATCGATGCATCCTTGGGCCTTTCTTCCACCAGCATACATTCGATATTGCAGGAACACCTGGCCGTAAAAGGTTTGTTCCCGTTGGACCCCGCCCAATTTGACAATCGCTCAAAAAAAGGCTCTTGTGAATTGGTACAATAAAATTTTGGAACAATACTGGAAAAATACGTGTTTTCAAAAGACGTTAATACGATGGTCCAAGGTGACGAACCACAGATTTATTTTTTGAGCCCACTTGGCCCTTTTGGATTATCTGATCAGCACTCGTGTCGACCAGACGTATTTTTTTCTCTATGTCTTCTAATTCGTGCTCGGACCCTGCAAGCATTTTCTATCGCGGAAGGCACTATTAAGTGACTTCTAGAAGATGAAAACGATCGTCCGCGATATCGCATTCGGATCGCGGAAGTGACTCCCGTCGGGAAGAAATGTGCCACTTCGGCGACACTTCTCGGAGTCACTTCGGCGTCACTTCCAGAAGTGACTTCGGCGATATCGCATTCGGATCGCGAAAGTGACTCCCTTCGGGAAGAAATGTGCCACTTCGGCGACACTTCTAGAAGTCACTTCGGCGACACTTCCAGAAGTAACGCAGAAGTGACTTCGAGAAGTGTCGCCGAAGTGGCACATTTCTTCCCGACGGGAGTCACTTCCGCGATCCAAATGCGATATCGCCGAAGTAACTTCTTGAAGTGTCGCCGTAGTCACTTATGGAAGTCACTCAAGAGTGACTTTACATATGCTTGTAGAAGATACCTAGAAGAGTCTTTCCCAATTGGAAAATCTTGACGAAAAACATATTTTTTTTTATTTTTAATATTTTTCATTTATTTTTTGATTACGTGCTTTGTCCGCTTGTATACACGGTGCCTGGCATGTAGGAAATATTGCTGAAGACTGTTATTTAGGTCCAGCTCCGTCGACATAAGAAATTTATTAATAACCATTTCTAAAAGAAACAGAAACAAAAATTGGTTTTTGTTCAGTCAAAGTAAAAATAAAGTAGAATACATTACCTTTTACAACGAAATATGTTGAGAATCGTTGGATGCCTGGGTTTCTCCGCAGTTACACGTTGAGTAATGTCCACAGCTAGCTTGTCCGTAAAAAGGTTTAAATAATCGTACAGCTCACGATAAGCAGGGGGGGACATTTAAATATGTTAAGCAATTAAAAACATTTAGAAAGAAACAAAGCTATATTTTTAAAACGCACAAATTTGATACAAAACCGCACTGTTCGCAGACAAGTCACGCAACGAAATGACGCTCGGGCGAAAAATAACGGCGTGGGTCAAAAGGAAGACCCAAAAAATTTTCAGAAAAAAAAGGGGTAACGGAAAATTACCGGGACCTCTTTTTATCGCGTGTTTTACTCCCTACTATCGTCTTTCTATCGTCCAGAAGTGTCTCAGAAGTTACTTCTTCGCGATCCCGACCCTTTTTGTTTTTGTAAAATGTGTACTATCGTCTTTCTATCGTCCAGAAGTGACTCAAAAGTTACTTCATCGCGACACATGTATATTATGTTTTTGTAAAATCTGTACTATCGCCTTTCTATCGCGCAGAAGTGTCTCAGAAGTTACTTCTTCGCGATCCCGACCCTTTTTGTTTTTGTAAAATGTGTACTATCGCCTTTCTATCGTCCAGAAGTGACTTAGAAGTTACTTCTTCGTTACTTCTTCTTTGTTTTTGTAAAATGTGTTCTATCGCGTTTCTATCGCGCAGAAGTTACTAAGAAGTGACTTCTGGACGACAGGCGATAGAAATATCGCCCTTTTGCTTGCAGGGTGCAAGCATTTTCTATCGCGGAAGGCACTATTAAGTGACTTCTAGAAGATGAAAACGATCGTCCGCGATATCGCATTCGGATCGCGGAAGTGACTCCCGTCGGGAAGAAATGTGCCACTTCGGCGACACTTCTGGAAGTGTCGCCGAAGTCACTTCTGGAAGTGACGCCGAAGTGACTCCGAGAAGTGTCGCCGAAGTGGCACATTTCTTCCCGACGGGAGTCACTTCCGCGATCCGAATGCGATATCGCCGAAGTCACTTCTGGAAGTCCTTGGGCCTTTCTTCCACCAGCATACATTCGATATTGCAGGAACACCTGGCCGTAAAAGGTTTGTTCCCGTTGGACCCCGCCCAATTTGACAATCGCTCAAAAAAAGGCTCTTGTGAATTGGTACAATAAAATTTTGGAACAATACTGGAAAAATACGTGTTTTCAAAAGACGTTAATACGATGGTCCAAGGTGACGAACCACAGATTTATTTTTTGAGCCCACTTGGCCCTTTTGGATTATCTGATCAGCACTCGTGTCGACCAGACGTATTTTTTTCTCTATGTCTTCTAATTCGTGCTCGGACCCTGCAAGCATTTTCTATCGCGGAAGGCACTATTAAGTGACTTCTAGAAGATGAAAACGATCGTCCGCGATATCGCATTCGGATCGCGGAAGTGACTCCCGTCGGGAAGAAATGTGCCACTTCGGCGACACTTCTCGAAGTCACTTCTGCGTTACTTCTGGAAGTGTCGCCGAAGTGACTTCTAGAAGTGTCGCCGAAGTGGCACATTTCTTCCCGAAGGGAGTCACTTTCGCGATCCGAATGCGATATCGCCGAAGTCACTTCTGGAAGTGACGCCGAAGTGACTCCGAGAAGTGTCGCCGAAGTGGCACATTTCTTCCCGACGGGAGTCACTTCCGCGATCCAAATGCGATATCGCCGAAGTAACTTCTTGAAGTGTCGCCGTAGTCACTTATGGAAGTCACTCAAGAGTGACTTTACATATGCTTGTAGAAGATACCTAGAAGAGTCTTTCCCAATTGGAAAATCTTGACGAAAAACATATTTTTTTTTATTTTTAATATTTTTCATTTATTTTTTGATTACGTGCTTTGTCCGCTTGTATACACGGTGCCTGGCATGTAGGAAATATTGCTGAAGACTGTTATTTAGGTCCAGCTCCGTCGACATAAGAAATTTATTAATAACCATTTCTAAAAGAAACAGAAACAAAAATTGGTTTTTGTTCAGTCAAAGTAAAAATAAAGTAGAATACATTACCTTTTACAACGAAATATGTTGAGAATCGTTGGATGCCTGGGTTTCTCCGCAGTTACACGTTGAGTAATGTCCACAGCTAGCTTGTCCGTAAAAAGGTTTAAATAATCGTACAGCTCACGATAAGCAGGGGGGGACATTTAAATATGTTAAGCAATTAAAAACATTTAGAAAGAAACAAAGCTATATTTTTAAAACGCACAAATTTGATACAAAACCGCACTGTTCGCAGACAAGTCACGCAACGAAATGACGCTCGGGCGAAAAATAACGGCGTGGGTCAAAAGGAAGACCCAAAAAATTTTCAGAAAAAAAAGGGGTAACGGAAAATTACCGGGACCTCTTTTTATCGCGTGTTTTACTCCCTACTATCGTCTTTCTATCGTCCAGAAGTGTCTCAGAAGTTACTTCTTCGCGATCCCGACCCTTTTTGTTTTTGTAAAATGTGTACTATCGTCTTTCTATCGTCCAGAAGTGACTCAAAAGTTACTTCATCGCGACACATGTATATTATGTTTTTGTAAAATCTGTACTATCGCCTTTCTATCGCGCAGAAGTGTCTCAGAAGTTACTTCTTCGCGATCCCGACCCTTTTTGTTTTTGTAAAATGTGTACTATCGCCTTTCTATCGTCCAGAAGTGACTTAGAAGTTACTTCTTCGTTACTTCTTCTTTGTTTTTGTAAAATGTGTTCTATCGCGTTTCTATCGCGCAGAAGTTACTAAGAAGTGACTTCTGGACGACAGGCGATAGAAATATCGCCCTTTTGCTTGCAGGGTGCAAGCATTTTCTATCGCGGAAGGCACTATTAAGTGACTTCTAGAAGATGAAAACGATCGTCCGCGATATCGCATTCGGATCGCGGAAGTGACTCCCGTCGGGAAGAAATGTGCCACTTCGGCGACACTTCTGGAAGTGTCGCCGAAGTCACTTCTGGAAGTGACGCCGAAGTGACTCCGAGAAGTGTCGCCGAAGTGGCACATTTCTTCCCGACGGGAGTCACTTCCGCGATCCGAATGCGATATCGCCGAAGTCACTTCTGGAAGTGACGCCGAAGTGACTCCGAGAAGTGTCGCCGAAGTGGCACATTTCTTCCCGACGGGAGTCACTTCCGCGATCCGAATGCGATATCGCCGAAGTCACTTCTGGAAGTGTCGCCGAAGTCACTCCTAGAAGTGTCGCCGAAGTGGCACATTTCTTCCCGAAGGGAGTCACTCCCGCGATCCGAATGCGATATCGCCGAAGTAACTTCTGGAAGTGTCGCCGAAGTCACTTATGGAAGTCACTCAAAAGTGACTTTACATATGCTTGTAGAAGATACCTAGAAGAGTCTTTCCCAATTGGAAAATCTTGAATAAAAACATATTTTTTTTTACTTTTAATATTTTGCATTTATTTTTTGTATACGTGCTTTGTCCGCTTGTATACACGGTCCATGGCATGTAGGAAATTTTGCTGAACAATGTTATTTAGGTCCAGCTCCGTCGACATAAAAAATTTATTACTAACCATTTCTAAAAGAAACAGAAACAAAAATTGTTTTTGTTCAGTCAAAGTAAAAATAAAGTAGAATACATTACCTTTTACAATGAAATATGTTGAGAATCGTTGGATGCTGGGTTTCTCCGCAGTTACACGCCAAGTAATGTCCACAGCTAGCTTGTCCGTATAAAGGTTTAAATAATCGTACAGCTCACGATAAGCACGTAATTTCGCACGCAATTAAAAACAATTAAAAACATTCAGAAAAAAACAAAGCTATATTTTTAAAACGCACAAATTTGATACAAAACCGCACTGTCCACAGACAAATCACGCAACGAAATGACGCTCAGGCGAAAAATAACGGCGTGGGTCAAAAGGAAGACCCAAAAAATTTTCTGAAAAAAAGGGGTAACGGAAAATTACAGCGACCTCTTTTTATCGCGTGTTTTACTCACTACTATCGCCTTTCTATCGCGCAGAAGTGTCTCAAAAGTTACTTCTTCGCGATCCCGACCCTTTTTGTTTTTGTAAAATGTGTACTATCGCCTTTCTATCGTCCAGAAGTGACTTGGAAGTTACTTCTTCGCGATACATGTATATTTTGTTTTTGTAAAATGTGTTCTATCGCGTTTCTATCGCGCAGAAGTTACTAAGAAGTGACTTCTGGACGACAGGCGATAAAAATATCGCCCTTTTGCTTGCAGGGGAGTGCAAAGCTGAAGTCACATCTACACAGCCTCGCGGCTTTGAGGCGGTTCTTTGTGCCTCTCTTTGTCGCCGCAAGTTCCACACCGCTTGCGTTGATGTGCCGGAAGATACATTCAAACTTTTAACGACCATTCCCAATCTTTTGTGGCAGTGCGACAGTTGCATTGTGAGCAATGGCTCGCATTCCAAAACAGATGAAATTATGAAAGTTTTTTGTGAACTCAAAAGTCTTAGTTCAACATTAAATGCAAAATTCCTGGAAGCCTTCCCGGAATCTACTATGGCAAGCTTAAAACCCAATCCAGTGTTGCCAAATCAGCTTTTTTCCCGTCATTTTCAGCTTTTTTTTTACTTGACTAGCGGGCATATTTAAGTTACAACGGGAAGCGGGAATTCCGGCTCTTTTTAATTTTAAATCAGCTTTTTTATATCGATATTATGTCACCGCAGGTTTTCTATTATCGATCCTAATCGTCTTCGAGAGTGTCATCTTTATTTTATGTCCAAAGAAATCCAACCTTGTTCCCCATTTTGGAACAGTTTTCTGTTGAAGATATCGGCAGAATACAGCGCCCATATAATGATATACATCTATATATATATCTAGAGCATTGACGATACAATAAAGTTTTGGGCGGAAGTAAAACTTTTTAATGACTCTGGGGGCAACGAACGATTATCTGAATTATCTTCGTTTGCGATTCAGGTGTTGTCCTTGCCATGCCACGCTGAAGTAGAACGTGCGATTAGCCAAGTAAACATTGTAAAATCGAAACTGAGAAATAAAATGGACGTAACCACTCAATAATGTGTATATAATTAGTCTGATTACAGATATGGGTTGCGAAGGCACCCTTGAATTTAATAAGCTTATAGGCACATTAGAGGCCTGTGACAAGGATATAAAGAATGATACGGTTGATGTTGAAGATGGCATATTAAATATATTATATTATATATTCCTTAATACTAAAAAAAAAATTATTTTGAACTCATTTTAATAGAAAGCTAAAGGAAAAACCTGGTGCTCTTTTATTTCATTTTTATACTCTTGCAGTGAAGGAGACGTTTCCGACCCCATAAAGTATATATATTCTCGATCAGCATCACTAGACGAGTCGATCTAGCCATGTCCGTCTGTCCGTCCGTTTCTACGCAAACTAGTCTCTCAGTTTTAAAGCTATCGGGCGGAAACTTTTCCAAAAGTCTTATATCTTTTGCAGGTCGTATTTAAAGTCGGAACCAGCCGGATCGGACTACTATATCTTATAGCTCCCATAGGAATAATCGAAAAAAAAATATAAAAAAATTATATCTTTGGTGTATTTTAACATATAACCTTCTAAGCTTGGAAATTACATTTCCAAATTAGTTTTGAATTTCGAATTTAATTTTATCAAAATCGTACGACTATATCATATAGCTGCTATAGGAACGATTGGAAAATTGCTGGGAAAATAATATGAAACAAATTATAGCTTTGGTGTTTTTTAACATATAACCTCCTTCGCTTGGAGATAACATTTTATAATTAGTTCTGAATTGCGAATTTATTTTTATCAAAATCGGACGACTATATCATATAGCTGCCATATGAACGATCGAAAAATTGGTGGGAAAATAATATGAAACAAATTATAGCTTCGGTGTTTTTTAACATATAACCTCCTACGCTTGGAAATAACATTTTTTAATTAGTTCTGAATTTCGAATTTAATTTTATCAAGATCGGACGACTATATCATATAGCTACCATGGGAACGATTGGAAAATTGGTGGTAAAATAATATGAAACAAATTATAGCTTCGGTGCTTTTTGACATATTATCTTATCTTGGGAATATCATTATTTGTATTTTTAAGAATTTCGATTTACATTTAATAATTACAACTGCAAGGGTATACCAACTTCGGCTTGCCGAAGTGTACTTCCTTTCTTGTTTTTTTTTTCAAATAATACAGATATTTGTATTTTCTAAGTTAGCAAAATTTGTTTGAAAAACATTACGCTTTTTTTCAGCTTTATTTGGCAAAAAAACAGCTTTTTTACCACCCTTTCCCCGCCGAAAACAGCTTTTTTTTTCTCAGCAAATGTTGGCAACACTGTTCTTATCCCAGCACCAGTTGCATCAATATCCGATCAAGTTAACCTTTATTCCGACCTCGATCCCGTTATATCAACGAAAGTGGTGGAAAAGAAGCCCAACTATAATCGCAAAAATAACAACAAGAGGAAGAGGCACATTATTGGTTTGACTCCTCCTTGTGTTCTATTCGAAGCACTACCAAGCAAACGTTTTCTGCACGAAGGCAAATTTCTCAAAAACACACAACCAGAGGCGTATGTACACTGGTCGGCATATGTATTTTGACAAAACAAAAGTTAAATATACTCATAATTTGAATTTACTTCTTGTAAACTTTTGGCATCAATGGAAAGGTAATTTTAATGCCGTTTGAATGATACAATACATTTCTTAACCCATTCATTATTTATTGAAAAGGACGAATTTGTGTAAATCTACTTAAAAATTTTTTTTTTTTAAACTTTTTTCCTCGACTTGAAAACTTAAATTTATTGTATCATTCAAACTGCATTTAAATTACCTTTCCATTGATGCCAAAGTTTACAAGAAGTAAGTTCAAATTCCGAGTATATTTAACTTTTGTTGTGTCAAAATACTAATGCCGACCACTGTTAACATATAGCCGAAAAGTTGAGCGTTAAGAAAAACTTAATTATTTGCAATTCTCTAACTTAAACAGACGTGGATATTAACACGTTGACATTCATCAATTTCAAACTTGGAGTACCGGAGCAGTATTACCAAATGGTTTTCAGTAATACATTTTGGCCACAATCAGTAAAAAAGAACCAGTTCAGTCAGAGGGAGAGATCCAAACCCCCCTTGGCCTCTTCGGTTGTGCATTTCTTAGAAGGAGGATCGTTGCGTACTTCGACTCCTTCTAAAGGTGAATCAAAAAACCCCCAATAGTCGACGTCACTGATTTACTGCCCTATTCACAACAAAAACATCAGCGGTCGGCATTTTTCCCGGCTACCCATTTATTTTCTGGACCATATGTCATAAATCTCAGTTTCGACCTAAGAGAAACAGTTCATCGCGAGCTGCTTCAGATAGTGCTGTTTCTTTTGCGTTGCTTATGCTCGCAATCAGTGTTGCCAACATTTGCTGAGAAAAAAAGCTGTTTTCTGCGGGGAAAGGGTGGTAAAAAAGCTGTTTTTTGCCAAATAAAGCTGAAAAAAGCGTAAAGATTTTCAAACAAATTTTGCTAATTTAGAAAATACAAATATCTGTATTATTTGAAAAAAAACAAGAAAGGAAGTACACTTCGGCAAGCCGAAGTTTGTATACCCTTGAAGTTGTAATTATTAAATGTAAATCGAAATTCTTAAAAATACAAATAATGATATTCCCAATAGTAAAAGATAATATGTCAAAAAGCACCGAAGCTATAATTTGTTTCATATTATTTAACAAAAAATTTTCCAATCGTTCCCATGGTAGCTATATGATATAGTCGTCCGATCTTGATAAAATTAAATTCGAAATTCAGAAGTAATCAAAAAATGTTATTTCCAAGCGTAGGAGGTTATATGTTAAAAAACACCGAAGCTATAATTTGTTTCATATTATTTTTCCACCAATTTTCCGATCGTTCATATGGCAGTGTTGGAATACCCCTATTCCTATACAGAAATACCATTTTACTATTATACATTTTAGGCATTAATGAAAGCGTAGCCTTCGGTCACACTAATCGTTCTTCTTTCTCTTTTCTTGTGACATCTTCTTGAGTTAAGTTGTGGTGCTGGTGTTGCGGTGAAATAAAACATAAAACATAAAACATAGTTCTTTCTGCGTAATTATTGGGAACATAAAACAACATTAACAACAGGTTATGGGCCCAGTCCATGCCTAGAAGAACAATTGATTTGTGAAACAGTTTATATATATAAAAGTCTAATTTTCAATTTCTTAGAAATTTCTAATTCTTGTGAAATTGAGAGTTCTTGTGAAATTTAGAGTTCTTGTGAAATTGAGATTTCTTGTGAATTTACATTGAGTTGAGTTCCGCGTGTGTATAGCTACACTTGTACAACTGCATACGTATGTACAGTAAAATGGACAGGGCAAAACGTAATATAAAGCCATTCGATGGCGAGAAGTACTCAATTTGGAAATTTAGAATTAGGGCTCTGTTGACCGAACTGGATGTACTTAGGGTCATTGATGAAGATATACCTGAGAAGGTGGATGAACAGTGGAAGAAGGCAGAGCGTTGTGCTAAAGGTACGTTAATAGAGTACCTAAGCGATTCGTTTCTGAACTTTGCTACAAGCGATATAACTGCGCGCCAAATTCTTGGAAATTTGGACGCTGTATATGAACGGAAAGGTCTGGCATCGCAGTTGGCAGTTCGCAAACGCTTGCTTTCTCTTAAGCTATCAAGTGAAATGTCCCTAGTGTCCCACTTTACTATTTTTGATGAATTTATAAGTGAGTTGTTGGCCGCAGGTGCAAAAATAGAAGAGATGGATAAAGTGTCTCATTTGTTGATTACATTGCCTTCGGCTTACGATGGTGTCATTACAGCAATAGAGACATTATCAGAGGATAATTTAACATTAGCATTTGTTAAGAATAGATTGCTAGACCAGGAAATTAAAATTAAAAATGATCATAATGACACTAGTAGGAAAGCTTTAAACACGATTGTTCAAAATAAAAACTACAATAATAAAAACAATTCATTAAAAAATCGTGTAACTAAACAAAAGAAAACATTTAAGGGAAATTTTAAAAATATGGTTAGATGTCACTACTGTGACAAGGAGGGACACATTAAAAAGGATTGCTACCAATATTAAAGAATTCTAAATGAAAGAAATAAAGATAATAAAAATTACGATAAACAAGCTAAAACCGCAACATCACAAGGCATTGCATTCATGGTAAAAGAAGTGCAAGAAAACCCCGCGGTAGATAATTGTGGATTTATTCTTGATTCCGGTGCAAGTGATCATCTGATAAATGATGAGTCGCTGTACATCGATAGTGTGGAATTGGTGCCGCCGCTGAAGATCGCTGTGGCCAAGCAAGGCGAATATATTTACGCATCTAAGCGTGGCATTGTGCGTTTGCGCAATGACCACGAAATAACGCTGGAGGATGTGCTGTTTTCCGAGCAGGCTGCTGGAAACTTGATGTCTGTAAAGCGCCTACAAGAGGCAGGAATGTCGATCAAATTTGACAAAAATGGAGTAACCATTTCCAAGAATGGATTGACGGTGGTCAAGAATTCAGGTATGCTTAACAATATACCTATTGTTCAATTTCAAGCATATAATATAGATGCGAAACATAAAAATAATTTTCGATTATGGCATGAGAGGCTTGGTCATATAAGCAATGGAAAGATATTAGAAATAAAACGACATAATATGTTTAGTGATAACAGTCTTTTAAATAATTTAGAGCTATCAAATGAAATTTGCGAACCATGTTTAAATGGTAAACAAGGAAGGTTACCGTTTAAACAATTTAAAAATATAACCCATATTAAAAGACCCCTATTTGTTGTGCACTCAGATGTTTGTGGACCAATTACTCCCGTTACACTAAATGATAAAAATTACTTTGTGATCTTCGTTGATCAGTTTACACACTATTGTGTAACTTACTTAATAAAACACAAATCTGACGTATTTAACATGTTTAAAGATTTTGTAGCAAAAGGTGAAGCTCATTTTAATTTGAAAATTGTTAATTTGTATATTGACAATGGAAGAGAATATCTCTCAAATGAGATGCGCCAGTTTTGTGTTAAGAAGGGTATTACTTATCATTTAACAGTGCCACACACACCACAGTTAAATGGTGTTTCTGAAAGAATGATTAGAACCATCACAGAAAAAGCTCGTGCCATGATAAGTGGTGCACAACTTGACAAAAGTTTTTGGGGTGAAGCAGTGTTAACTGCAACTTACTTAATTAATCGAATTCCAAGTAGAGCAATAGTTAATAGCGTGATGACCCCTTATGAGATGTGGCACAGTAAAAAGCCCGATTTAAAACATTTGAGAGTGTTTGGTGCAACTGTATATGTGCACAATAAAATCAAAAAGGGAAAGTTTGATGATAAATCATACAAAGCTATTTTAGTGGGCTACGAAGCAAATGGTCTTAAACTGTGGGATGCTGTTAATGAAAAATTTCTCGTTGCAAGAGATGTGGTTGTCGATGAAACCAATATGGTGAATTCTAGAGCTGTTAAATTTGAAACAACATTCCTGAAAGATAGTAAGGAAAGTACAAATAAAAATTTCCCGCATGAAAGTAAGGAAATTAAAGAAACAAAATTCCCGAAAGAAAGTAGGGAATACGACAACACACAAATCCCGAATGATAGTAAGGAAACGGATGCACATTTTCTGAATGAGAGTAAGAAAAGAAAGCTAGATGATCTCCTGAATGAAAGTAAGGGATCAGACAACCCGAATGAGAGTAGGGAACATGAAACAGCAGAAGACTTAGAAGAAAATGGATCTGTTAAGAATCCAATTGGAACTGATGGTATTGAAGTAACGAAAAGAAGAAGTGAGAGATTAAAAACAAAGCCCCAGATATCATATTATGAAGATGATAATAGTTTAAATAAATTTGTATTAAATGCTCACACTATCTTCAACGATGTTCCAAATACATACGATGAAATTCAGTATAGGAATGATAAATTGTTTTGGGAGGAAGCCATAAAAACAGAGTTGAGTGCTCATGAACTAAATAATACCTGGACAATCACAGAAAGACCTAAATATAAAAACATAGTAGATAGCAAATGGGTATTTTCCGTTAAATATAACGAACTAGGAAGTCCTACTAGATATAAAGCTAGATTGGTTGCACGAGGATTTACTCAAAAGTACCAAGTCGATTATGAAGAGACTTTTGCTCCTGTAGCTAGAATTTCCAGTTTTCGATTTATATTATCATTGGCAGTACAATATAACTTGAAAGTCCATCAAATGGATGTAAAAACGGCATTCTTAAATGGCACGTTAAAAGAGGAAATATATATGAGACTTCCTCAAGGCATACAGTGCAAAGGTGACAATGTATGTAGATTGAATAAGGCAATTTACGGACTCAAACAAGCCGCTAGATGCTGGTTTGAAGTTTTTGAGCAAGCATTGAAAGACTGTGAGTTTGTAAACTCTTCCGTAGATCGCTGTATATATATCCTTGATAAAGGTGATATTAGGGAAAATATTTATGTGCTGTTATATGTTGATGATGTGGTGATAGCAACGGGGAATATGATAACAATGGATAAATTCAAAAAATTATTTAATGAAAAAGTTTAGAATGACCGACCTAAAAGAAATAAAACATTTTATTGGTATTAGAATAGAAATGCATGAAGATAAAATTTTCTTGAGCCAAGTTGCATATGTTAAAAGAATCTTAAATAAATTTAACATGGATAATTGCAATGCAGTTAGTACTCCCTTACCAAATAAACTAAATTATGAGTTACTTAATTCAGATGAAAACTGCAATGCTCCATGTCGTAATCTCATAGGATGTTTAATGTACATAATGCTATGTACACGTCCAGACTTAACTACTGCAGTAAATATCTTGAGTAGATATAGTAGCAAAAATAATTCCGAGTTATGGCAGTGCTTAAAAAGGGTCCTTAGGTATTTAAAGGGAACTATTGAAATGAAACTTATTTTTAAAAGAAATGCTGAGTTTAAAAATACATTAATTGGATATGTAGATTCTGATTGGGGAGGAAACGAAATTGATAGAAAAAGTACCACAGGGTATTTTTTCAAAATGTTCGATTTAAATTTAATTTGTTGGAACACAAAGAGGCAGAACTCAGTAGCAGCCTCATCAACTGAAGCTGAGTACATGGCATTATTTGAAGCTGTAAGAGAAGCGTTGTGGCTAAAATCTCTTCTTAGTAGTGTTAATATCAAAATCGAAAATCCAATTAAAATTTACGAAGATAACCAAGGCTGTATCAGTATAGCAAATAATCCCTCATGTCATAAACGAGCCAAACATAT
This sequence comes from Drosophila subpulchrella, assembly GCF_014743375.2. Classification (NCBI taxonomy): domain Eukaryota; kingdom Metazoa; phylum Arthropoda; class Insecta; order Diptera; family Drosophilidae; genus Drosophila; species Drosophila subpulchrella. The sequence goes on from NW_023665528.1 coordinate 37,920, forward strand.
TGATATCAAATATCATTTTGCCAGAGAACAAATTGAAAGTAACACCATTTGTCTTGAGTATATTTCCACAGAGAATCAACTTGCTGATATCTTCACAAAGCCATTGCCTGCCGCAAAATTCTTGGAAATACGACATGATTTGGGATTACTGCAAGATGACTGATCCACTGTTTGCTGATGCTGAAGTTTTTTTTTATTTTTTTTTGATTTGAATTTTATTGATCTCATTGAAATACTTTTGTTCGTTTTTTTTGTATAAGCTTTAAGTTACTAAAATTTAAAAATGTAATTCTATGTAAACATATGTATATGTAAGAGTGATCTGATCGGGTTTTTCTGGGTTTTCCCCGTATCCTTGCAGCAAATGCTGGATCACATATCTATTCCCAGAATGCACACCACCCACACTAAGTACATAACAATTACAAATGAATATATTATGTTAAGTTTATAATTTTATAGATGTTATTTCTGAGGGGGCGTGTTGGAATACCCCTATTCCTATACAGAAATACCATTTTACTATTATACATTTTAGGCATTAATGAAAGCGTAGCCTTCGGTCACACTGATCGTTCTTCTTTCTCTTTTCTTGTGACATCTTCTTGAGTTAAGTTGTGGTGCTGGTGTTGCGGTGAAATAAAACATAAAACATAAAACATAGTTCTTTCTGCGTAATTATTGGGAACATAAAACAACATTAACAACAGGCAGCTATATGATATAGTCGTCCGATTTTGATAAAAATAAATTCGCAATTCAGAACTAATTATAAAATGTTATCTCCAAGCGTAGGAGGTTATATGTTAAAAAATACCAAAGCTATAATTTGTTTCATATTATTTTCTCAGCAATTTTCCAATCGTTCCTATGGCAGCTATATGATATAGTCGTCCGATTTTGATAAAATTAAATTCGAAATTCAAAACTAATTTAAAAATGTAATTTCCAAGCTTAGAAGGTTATATGTTAAAATACACCAAAGATATAATTTTTTTATATTTTTTTTCGATTATTCCTATGGGAGCTATAAGATATAGTAGTCCGATCCGGCTGGTTCCGACTTATATACGACCTGCAAAAGATATAAGACTTTTGGAAAAGTTTCAGCCCGATAGCTTTCAAACTGAGAGACTAGTTTGCGTAGAAACGGACGGGCAGACGGACAGACGGACATGGCTAGATCGACTCGTCTAGTGATGCTGATCAAGAATATATATACTTTATTGGGTCGGAAACGTCTCCTTCACTGCGTTGCAAACTTCTGACTGAAATCAATATACCCTCTGCAAGGGTATAAAAATGAAATAAAAGAGCACCAGGTTTTTCCTTTAGCTTTCTATTAAAATGAGTTCAAAATAATGTTTTTTGTAGTATTAAGGATTATATATAATAATATATTTAATATGCCATCTTCAACATCAACCGTATCATTCTTTATATCCTTGTCATAGGCCTCTAATGTACCTATAAGCTTATTAAATTCAAGGGTGCCTTCGCAACCCATATCTGTAATCAGACTAATTATATACACAATATTGAGTTAAGAGTGGTTACGTCCATTCTATTTCTCAGTTTTGATTTTACAATGTTTACTTGGCTAATCGCACGTTCTACTTCAGCGTGGCATGGCAAGGACAACACCTGAATCGCAAACGAAGATAATTCAGATAATCGTTCGTTGCCCCCAGAGTCATTAAAAAGTTTTACTTCCGCCCAAAACTTTATTGTATCGTCAATGCTCTAGATATATATATAGATGTATATCATTATATGGGCGCTGTATTCTGCCGATATCTTCAACAGAAAACTGTTCCAAAATGGGGAACAAGGTTGGATTTCTTTGGACATAAAATAAAGATGACACTCTCGAAGACGATTAGGATCGATAATAGAAAACCTGCGGTGACATAATATCGATATAAAAAAGCTGATTTAAAATTAAAAAGAGCCGGAATTCCCGGTGTAAAAGCTGAAAATGACGGGAAAAAAGCTGATTTGGCAACACTGCTCGCAATATACAATAGTTACGCTCCCATACTGCGCTCTCTCTGGATTGGCGCTCTCTGTTTATCATTCTGCGCTCCTGCATTCGCCGTTTTTGCCTCTTCGCTTTCTGCCGTTTCGTCGCATGCCCTCACATTAGGATGGAATGCGCTCATCGAAAATATGTTCTCTACATATTCACCGCTGGAGTTAAATCAACATCGGATGCTGCTATCTTCGGATTCTGGGGATAGCGCTCTCTTATATGAGCAGTCGGATACACTTTTCACTGTGCTCTTCACCGCCTCTCTCCATTGATGCAATTTCTTCTGCGCTCTTTGGATGGCCGTCACAGAACAGGCATGCTTCCGTAAGAAAATCATTTTACATATTCCCAATTCGACTGCACTATTATTCCTTGGAACGACGATCTTAACCTACCTATAACAAGAAAGGAAGTTAGCTTCGGCAAGCCGAAGTCTGTATACCCTTGCAAATATAATTATTAAATTTAAAAATACAAAAAATGATATTCCTAATAGTATAAGATAATATGTCAAAACAAGGAAGAACGCTATAGTCGAGTACCTCGACTATCAGATACCCGTTCCTCAGCTAAAGGGACCAAAGGAAATGGAGATATGCAAGCAGCAAAGCGAGATTGAAATGCGCCACCTACCGGCGGTAGACAGATTTAAACGTTATGGGCGTTAGAGTGGGCGTGGCAAATTCTATTTTGGATCAATCAATAGGTATTGACGAGACCAAAATATTTCAGCAAAAATTTTTTATCTAGCATGAAAATTGTGAGCGCCACAGGTTTGGGCAGCTTGTGGGCGTTAGAGTGGGCGTGGCAAATTCGCGAAACTAAGTTGCGCTGCGCTTAAGGCTACGGAATCTAAATCTGAGATCCCAATTCTCTATCTTTGATAGTTTCCGAGATATCCACGTTCATATTTACATTTTTTTGAAGTTCGTTGGCGGCCTGTGGGTGTTCAAGTGGGCGCGGCAAACTTTTTTTGGGTTAATCGATAGGTATTGATGAGAATATGACATTTCAGTTAAAATTTGTATTCTAGCATCAAAACTGTATGTGCCACAGTTTTGGGCGGTTTGTGGGCGTTAGAGTGGGCGTGGCACGCTGCTGAAATAAACTTGCGCTGCGTATGAAACTCAGGAATCTGCATGCCAAATCTCAATAGCTTTTATATTTTCCGAGATCTCAGCGTTCATCCGGACGGACAGACAGACGCACAGACGGACATGGCTAGATCGACTCGGTTAGTGATCCTGATCAAGAATATATATACTTTATGGGGTCGGAAACGCTTCCTTCTGCCAGTTACATACTTTCCGGCGAATCTAGTATACCTTTTTACTCTACGAGTATCGGGTATAAAAAAACACTGAAGCTATAATTTGTTTCATATTATTTTCCCACCAATTTTGCGGTCGTTCCTATGGCAGCTATATGATATAGTCGTCCGATTTCAATAAAATTTCATTCCTAATTCAAAACTAATTAAAAATTGTATTTCCAAGCTTAGGAGGTTATATGCTAAAAAACACCAAGGATATAATTTTTTAAAATTTTTTTTCCGATTATTCCTATGGGAGCTATAAGATATAGTTGTCCGATCCGGCTTGTTCCGACTTAAGTACTACCTGCAAAAGATATAAAACTTTTGGAAAAGTTTCAGCCCGATAGCTTTAAAACTGAGAGACTAGTTTGCGTCGAAACGGACAGGCAGACGGACATACGGACATGGCTAGATCGATTCGTCTAGTCATGCTGATCAAGAATATATATACTTTATGGGGTCGGAAACGTCTCCTTCACTGCGTTGCAAGCTTCTGACTGAAATCAATGTACCCTCTGCAAGGGTATAAAAACACCGAAGCTATAATTTGTTTCATATTATTTTCCGACCAATTTTCCGATCGTTCCTGTGGCAGCTACATGATATAGTCGTCCGATTTTGATAAAATTAAATTCGAAATTCAGAACTAATTAAAAAATGGTATTTCCCAGCGTAGGAGGTTATATGTTAAACAAGGAAGAACGCTATAGTCGAGTACCTCGACTATCAGATACCCGTTACTCAGCTAAAGGGACCAAAGGAAAATGGAGATATGCAAGCAGCAAATGCGCCACCTACCGGCGGTAGACAGATTTAAGCGTTGTGGGCATTAGAGTGGGCGTGGCAAAGTTTTTTTTTAAATCAATCGATAGGTATTGACGAGACCAATACATTTCAGTTTAAATTTTTTATCTACCATGAAAATTGTGGGCGCCACAGACTTGGGCGGTTTGTGGGCGTTGGAGTGGGCGTGGCATATTCGCGTAATAAACTTGCGCTGCGCTCAAGCCTACGGAATCTAAATCTTAAAACTCGTTTCTCTATCTTTGATATTTTCCGAGATATCCGCGTTCATATTTACGATTTTTTGAAGTTTGTGGGCGGTTTGTGGGCGTTAAAGTGGGCGTGGCAAACTTTTTTTTAGGTCAGTCGGTAGGTATTGATGAGAACAATACATTTCAGTTAAAATTTTTGTTCTAGGATCAAAACTGTAGGAGCCACAGTTTTGGGCGGTTTGTGGGCGTTAGAGTGGGCGTGGCACTATTTTGAAACAAACTTGCGCTGCGCAGGAATCTCAGCAATCTGCATGCCTAATCCCAGTATTGTAGCTCTTATAGTTTCCAAGATCTCAGCGTTCATACGGACAGACGGACAGACGGACAGACGGACAGACGGACAGACGGACATGGCTAGATCGACTCGGCTAGTGATCCTGATCAAGAATATATATACTTTATGGGGTCGGAAACGCTTCCTTCTGCCTGTTACATACTTTCCGACGAATCTAGTATACCCTTTTACTCTACGAGTAACGGGTATAAAAACACCGAAGCTATAATTTGTTTCATATTATTTTCCCACCGATTTTACGATCGTTCCTATGGCAGCTATATGATATAGTCGTCCGATTTTGATAAAATTAAATTCGAAACTCAGAATTAATTAAAAAATGTTATTTCCAAGCGTAGGAGGTTATATGTTAATTTGTTTCATATTATTTTCCCATTAATTTTACGATCGTTCCTATGGCAGCTATATGATATAGTCTTCCGATTTTGATAAAATTTAATTTAAAACTCAAAACTAATTAAAAAATTTTATTTCCAAGGAAAGGAGGTAATATGTTAAAAAACACCAAAGATATAATTTTTTACATTTTTTTTCCGATTATTCCTATGGGAGCTTTAAGATATAGTTGTCTGATTCGGCTGGTTCCGACTGATATACTACCTGCAAAAGAAATAAGACTTTTGGGAAAGTTTCAGCCCGATAGCTTTAAAACTGAGAGACTATTTTGCGTAGAAACGGACGGACAGACGGACATGGCTAGATCGACTCGTCTAGTCATGCTGATCAAGAATATATATACTTTATGGGGTCGGAAACGTCTCCTTCACTGCGTTGCAAACTTCTTACTGAAATCATTATACCCTCTGCAAGGGTATAAAAATACGTACGGATACGTTGCGCAAGGTACTTAATAGTACTTATGATCATGCAAGGCCGACATCAAAATTTGGATGTTGAGAATTCCTCTTCAACAGTTTGCGCTGACTAGCAACCTGCTAGGGGCTTGTCTGCAGTAAATTTAAACAGCCATCATGCAGGAAATAATGGCCTGAAAATATACTTTCAAAATATATCCGGGATGACAACTAAAACGCAATCTGTCTTTATGAATACTTCCAATAGTGACTATGACATTATCATACTGGTTGAGACTTGGCTAAACTCTAAATTTAGTCCGAATGAATTCTTCGATCCTAAATTATTTCAAGTTTTTCGTAAGGATAGAGACTTCGGCAGAATGCAGTGCGAGAGAGGAAGGGGTGTCACGTGGCTGTTAGCCATAAGTTCTGTTGCACTGTAATTGGACTTCTTAATGATGACTCGCTTCTGGACCAGTTGGCGGTGACGGTGTCTGGCTCATCCGGGAAGATATCGATTGCGGCACCTAGACAACATCTCTAACATCCATGCCAGGTTGGAGGACTCTGATGGCATATGTACGGCAGGAGAATCCAACCTCAGACGTGGGACCAACAAGTATCTGCTATGGTGCCCAAAAAGGTGCATTATTTTCATGAAATAATTGTCATTGATGACTGTTTTAGTATGGGCCTCACCCAAATTAATAATATTTTCAATGATTTGCATAAGACCTCTTAACGAGGTAAAAAGTAGTGGCGAACGCGCCTTTAAAAAAAATTTCTGATATCAACAATTGTGACGAAAAATGATATTACATTCGATAAAATATATAAACTATATTAAATTTATGACTTCGGCACGCAACAGTAAATATTTATTTACCTACACATAAATTTTCTGTTGTAGCGTGCCGAATACATAAATGTAATATAGTTTATTTATTTTATCGAATGTAATATCATTTTTCGTCACAATTGTTGATAGCAGAAATTATTGTTAAAGGCGCGTTCGCCACTACTTTTTACCTCGTTAAGAGGTGTTTTTGTTTGATATTAGAAGTTTTTTTTTTGCACAAGAGTTTAAGTACCCCAATACCATGACTAGGAGTCGTCCCCATGAATATTAAACTTTTTAATAACAAGTTATATCGCTTCAATTACCTATTTTAATAGCACAAGTTTGGAATCTCAAGGGCTGTATAGTTTCAGATTCCAAGAGAAACCTGTTTTTGTTTGATATTAGAAGTTTTTTTTTTGCACAAGAGTTTAAGTACCCCAATACCATGACTAGGAGTCGTCCCCATGAATATTAAACTTTTTAATAACAAGTTATATCGCTTCAATTACCTATTTTAATAGCACAAGTTTGGAATCTCAAGGGCTGTATAGTTTCAGATTCCAAGAGAAACCTGTCGTTTCTTATATTTCCCGCCGAACTAGCGGGTTTTTCCAAAGTGGTAGAACAAATAGATCAAGTTGCCTATTTCAATTAGCTGAATGCAAGTGAAGGACCCTAAAACCATAACAGATTTTCCGTTTGAAAAAATCTAATAAGAATATTTTTCATCAAATTGGTTTTTTTCTTGTTTATTTCAATAAGTATGAAATATTTCGTATACGGAGCTGAAACGAGTTGTACTTCTTATCGCTTAATATCTTCCAAACGGTAATTTTTAGGGCAAAACATGTTATAGATCAAAAGTTGAGGAATCTCAAGGGCTATATGATTTAAAATTTAAAAATAAATCGTTCGACTCAATTTTTCTAATTCAAGCAACTTTATACACTAATAGGGTTTCCAAAACCCTAAAACTAAGATGGGATGCATACAAACCCACAAACAAAGGGACAAACATTTTCATTTTGGGAAGATGAAGAAAATTTTGTTTTTTGAATTACTTTTGAACGGGACATCGGATTTCAACAAATGAGGTGTCATTCAACGCGTATTCTTAGTAAGAATAAAACTAGCTTAGGTGTTCTTTAGCAGCACCGAATCCAGCAGCTCCAATTTTCTAAAATTTTACTTTTACACTTTTACCGCCTTCTCTGCCAAACAAATCTATATTTCGAAAGTCTTGGTATGCAATCTTCTTGGTTTTTGCGATACCTTTCGATTGGTGTATCACTCGTTACGATCGGACCATAATGGCAGATTTTCAATTCTGCGGCTATATATAGTAGTTGTCTTTGCACGCTCTCTTGCGCGCTTCGCCACTACGTCTACTGCCGTCCACAGTGATACATTTGTGAAGTTGAGCATAGTTTGAAGGCCAACCCAAGGCGTTTTGGCGCTTTGTTAACTCTAAGAAATAACTTTCGTCTATACCTTCAACAATGACGTACGGTGATGTTGTTGCTTCCACCGAGGCCGATATCGCCAATTTGTTTGCTGCTTGTTTTTCCTCGAACATTGAACCTTCCGATGATTGATATGACCAGGAAACTTTAAATTCAATTTCAGAAATTTGCAACATTATAAACCTGGACATATCGTATGATGACGTTTCTAAACCAATTAGTTATTTTGATGATTCCCCAAGGCTAGACTTTGATGGAATTTCTTCATTCTTCCTTAAGAATTGTATTGCCAGTCTTTATCTACCCCTGCAAATTATGTTCTCTTCTTCCTTGTCTCAAGGTAGATTCCCAACTAGATAGAAAATTTCTAAAGTCATGCCGGTCCATAAAGGAGGAAGTAAATTTGATATTTCTAATTATAGGCCAATTGCAAGAATCAGAAATTCAGCTAAATTGTTCGGAGGAATAATTTACAAAAAATTATCTTTCTTAATAAGGTATTATATTGAAACTAATCAACTTGGCATCATGCCCGGTCGATCTACGACGATCAACTTGACTATTTTTACGAATCACTGTATACATGCATTTGAAGATCATTCACAGATGGACACGATTTACACAGATTTTGCCAAAGCTTTTGACAAAGTTTTTCACTCTGCTTTCACTCCTCTTTTCATAATTGCATAGCATCATATTTGTATAACCGACGTTATCATGTTGAAGTAGGTGGTGCATTATCCCATACTTATAAAGCGACATCTGGACATCCTCAGGGTAGCTCTCTTGGCCCATTACTTTTCATTATTTTTATAAATGACGGATGATCTAAAGATTTAAAGGACTGTCAGTACCGTAAATGGATCGATATTGCTTCAATCTGACCTAGATAGTATCGGTAGTTGGTGTTTCAAGAATAATTGCCTTTAAGCCTTAACAAATGCCACATCGTTCGTTATGTGAAACGTCCTGTAACCATTCCATCCACTTATCACATCAATAACCACCCTCTCGCTGTTTTGAATGAAATAGTTGATCTAGGGGTATTATTTGATGAAAAATTTCAGTTTAACGAGCACCTGAAATTTATATTACCAAAGGCATATGCAATGTTCGGCTTTGTTAAGCGATACTTTATTATTTAAAGATCCGTATTCCAGATTGTCTGTGTACTCTGCGTTTGTCCGTTCTAGGGTTGAATACGCTTCCTTTATTTGGAATCCCTCGGGAAGTGTTTAGATCAATAGGATTGAGAGGTTGCTGAAAAAGTTTTTGAAGTTTGCATTGCAATCCTTGCATTTTACTAAGCCGGCTCCGCCCTATGCTAGTCAGTGCTCCCTGCTTCACACTTGTTCTTTGAAGGGTCGCTGTGCAATTTCTGGCCTTCTCTTTCTGAATGATCTGCTAGTAAGAAATATTGCTTGTCCTTGCCTGTTGGAATGCATTAATTTTAATATTCCTGCCAGGAATCTCCGTACCGTGGTTCCATTCCTGGACCGTGCTGTCAGGACAGGAGGCTCTAAGGGCTCTTAGAATTTTTAATTTCCTGCCTTCAAGCATTAGATTCAGCTGGAGGGCCAAGAAAGATATGCTAAGGCAAGCCCCTAGGGAATATTTTTAAATTATTTTTATACCCGTTACTCGTAGAGTAAAAGGGTATACTAGATTCGTCGGAAAGTATGTAACAGGCAGAAGGAAGCGTTTCCGACCCCATAAAGTATATATATTCTTGATCGGGATCACTAGCCGAGTCGATCTAGCCATGTCCGTCTGTCCGTCTGTCCGTCTGTCCGTCTGTCCGTCTGTCCGTCTGTCCGTCTGTCCGTCTGTCTGTCCGTCCGGATGAACGCTGAGATCTTGGAAACTATAAGAACTAGGCTATTGAGATTAGGCGTGCAGATTCCTGAGCTTCTTACGCAGCGCAAGTTTGTTTCAGCAGAGTGCCACGCCCACTCTAACGCCCACAAACCGCCCAAAACTGAGGCTCCTACAGTTTTCATGCTAGAATAAAAATTTTCATTGAAATGTATTGTTCTCATCAATACCTATCGATTGACCCAAAAAACAGTTTGCCACGCCCACTTGAACGCCCACAAACCGCCCACAAACTTCAAAAAATCGTAAATATGAACGCAGATATCTCGGAAAATATCAAAGATAGAGAAATGGGAATTCAGATTTAGATTCCGTAGGCTTGAGCGCAGCGCAAGTTTGTCACGCGAATATGCCACGCCCACTCTAACGCCCACAAACCGCCCAAGCCTGTGGTGCCCACAATATTCATGCTAGATAAAAAATTTTAACTGAAATGTTTTGGTCTTGTCAATACCTATCGGTTGATCCAAAAAAAACTTTGCCACGCCCACTCTAACGCCCACAACGCTTAAATCTGTCTACCGCCGGTAGGTGGCGCATTTCAACCTCGCTTTGCTGCATATCTCCATTTTCCTTTGGTCATTTTAGCTGAGTAATGGGTATCTGATAGTCGAGGTACTCGACTATAGCGTTCTTCCTTGTTATACCCGTTACTCGTAGAGTAAAAGGGTATACTAGATTCGTCGGAAAGTATGTAACAGGCAGAAGGAAGCGTTTCCGACCCCATAAAGTATATATATTCTTGATCAGGATCACTAGCCGAGTCGATCTAGCCATGTCCGTCTGTCCGTCTGTCCGTCTGTCCGTCTGTCCGTCTGTCCGTCTGTCCGTCTGTCCGTATGAACGCTGAGATCTTGGAAACTATAAGAGCTACAATACTGGGATTAGGCATGCAGATTGCTGAGATTCCTGCGCAGCGCAAGTTTGTTTCAAAAGAGTGCCACGCCCACTCTAACGCCCACAAACCGCCCAAAACTGTGGCTCCTACAGTTTTGATCCTAGAACAAAAATTTTAACTGAAATGTATTGTTATCATCAATACCTACCGACTGACCTAAAAAAAAGTTTGCCACGCCCACTTTAACGCCCACAAACCGCCCACAAACTTAAAAAAAACGTAAGTATGAACTCGGATATCTCGGAAACTATCAAAGATAGAGAATTGGGATTATAGATTTAGATTCCGTAGCCTTGAGCGCAGCGCAAGTTTGTTACACGAATATGCTACGCCCACTCTAACCCCCACAAACCGCCCAAACCTATGGCGCCCACAATTTTTAAGCTAGGTAAAAAATTTTAACTGAAATGCATTAGTCTCGTCAATACCTATCGATAATTTCAAAAGAATTTGGCCCCACCCACTTTAAAGCTGAAAACGCTTTACTCTTTCTACCGCCCACATAACCGTATATTGAGATCGCGGGTAAGTGGCGCATTTCAATCTCGCTTTGTTGCTTGCATATCTCCATTTCCCGTTAGTTGAGTGACGGGTATCTGATAGTCGAGGTACTCGACTATAGCGTTCTTTCTTGTTTTGCCTGAAGTCTTCATAGAAATTCAAAAAACGAACAAGAGAAGACGGATCACCACGACAATGCGAGCTCTCACACATCAGCTCAAACCAGCGCCTTTTTGGTCGGCCAAAACGTCGAATTAATGAGTCATCCGCCGTATAGCCCTGGCTTGACACCCGATGATTTTTTTTATTCCCGCACATCAAGAGAAAAATGCGTGATCAACGATTTTCATCGCCAGAAGATGCTTTCGAAGCGTTTAGAAACCATGTTTTGTAGGTGTCTCAATCGGAGTCGAATAAGTGTTTCGACAATTGGTTTGAGCGCATGGATCTTACTGGAGAATATTTTGAAAAACAATAAAACCATATTTATTTATAAATATTCGCAATTTCATTATTAGGTCAGAAATATATACATATCTCAAATCAAGGAAAGTCTATCTGACACTTTAGTATTACCAAAAAAAAACAAGAAAGGAAGTTACCTATTCCCAATAGTATAAGATAATAAGTCAACAAAAACCGAAGCTATAATTTGTTTTATATTATTTTCCTACCAAGTTTCCGATCGTTCCTATGGCATCTAAATGATATAGTCGTCCGATTTTTGATAAAATTAAATTCGAAATACAGAAGGAGGATATATGTTAATAATTTATAATAATTTGTTATTTGTTATAATTTGATTCACATTATTTTTCCACCAATTTTCCGATCGTTCCTATGGCAGCTATATGATATAGTCGTCCGATTTCGATAAAATGTAATTCGAAATTCAAAACAAATTTAAAAATGTTATTTCCATGCTTAGGAGGTTATAAGCTAAACAAGGAAGAACGCTATAGTCGAGTACCTCGACTATCAGATACCCGTTACTCAGCTAAAGGGACCAAAGGAAAATGGAGATATGCAAGCAGCAAATGCGCCACCTACCGGCGGTAGACAGATTTAAGCGTTGTGGGCATTAGAGTGGGCGTGGCAAAGTTTTTTTTTAAATCAATCGATAGGTATTGACGAGACCAATACATTTCAGTTTAAATTTTTTATCTACCATGAAAATTGTGGGCGCCACAGACTTGAGCGGTTTGTGGGCGTTGGAGTGGGCGTGGCATATTCGCGTAATAAACTTGCGCTGCGCTCAAGCCTACGGAATCTAAATCTTAAAACTCGTTTCTCTATCTTTGATATTTTCCGAGATATCCGCGTTCATATTTACGATTTTTTGAAGTTTGTGGGCGGTTTGTGGGCGTTAAAGTGGGCGTGGCAAACTTTTTTTTAGGTCAGTCGGTAGGTATTGATGAGAACAATACATTTCAGTTAAAATTTTTGTTCTAGGATCAAAACTGTAGGAGCCACAGTTTTGGGCGGTTTGTGGGCGTTAGAGTGGGCGTGGCACTCTTTTGAAACAAACTTGCGCTGCGCAGGAATCTCAGCAATCTGCATGCCTAATCCCAGTATTGTAGCTCTTATAGTTTCCAAGATCTCAGCGTTCATACGGACAGACGGACAGACGGACAGACGGACAGACGGACAGACGGACAGACGGACATGGCTAGATCGACTCGGCTAGTGATCCTGATCAAGAATATATATACTTTATGGGGTCGGAAACGCTTCCTTCTGCCTGTTACATACTTTCCGACGAATCTAGTATACCCTTTTACTCTACGAGTAACGGGTATAAAAACACCATAGATATTATTTTAAAAAATTTTTTTTTTCGAATATTCCTATGGGAGCTATAAGATATAGTTGTCCGATACGGCTGGATCCGACCTATATACTACCTGCAAAAGATATAAGACTTTTGGGAAAGTTTTAGCCCCATAGCTTTAAAGCTGAGAGACTAGTTTACGTAGAAACGGACGGACAGACGGACTTGGCTATATCGACTCGACTAGTCATGCTGATCAAGAATATATATACTTTTTGGGGTCGGAAACGTCTCCATCACTGCGTTGCAAACTTCTGACTGAAATCAATATACCCTCTGCAAGGGTATAAAAATGTTGGCCCATAATTTTTAAACGATGGTATTTAGACAATTCATGTTAAAAACGGATACAAAGTATTTCGAAGTACCTTTCTAACGACTTACACAAGCATGTAGCTTTTGAAATTCACAAGTTGCGGGTGTATGAAATTTAGCTATTTCTTGCTTTTTTCTCACCAAGCGAACTAAAGATTCTTATATCAAGCTGTTTAACATCATCCAAGAGTAAAATTGTCAGGTAGTGTTAGATGTTCTGAACTGGTAAATATGGCAATTTCTTGGTTAATAACTTTAAAACGTAACTTTTTACAATAACGTGTCATTTGTCAAAAGTTGAGGTTAAGGGCTATACACTTAGAAGATTTTAAGTACGAATACAACTAGACTAATAAACTTGTGCATTCATCTTCAACGGCCCAAGCAGATCACATTTTAAAAAATTTTCACTTTTACACATTCACCGCCTTTTCTCCCAAACCAATTGATTTTTTTAATGTCAAGGTATGCAATCCTTTTAGTGCGAAGGCGACTACTATATATACACGAAAAAATGAAAATCTACTGTAATCGCTCTATTGTTTCGAGTGATACATCAATTAAAAGGTATTGCAAAAACTAAAGGGATTGCATACCAAGAAAATCAATTGGCTTGGGAGAAAGAGCGCTGGAAGTGTAAACATGTAAACTTAAAAAATTTTATTTGTTGGGGCCGGTGGGGATAAATACCCACCGCTATTAAACTACTTCTATTCTCACTTAAAATACTCATCAACTGTCAAAATCGGATGCTCCATTCAAAAGTAACACGCTAAACAAGATTTTAAGGGACTTCTCAAAACGAAATTTTTTTTTTGTTTGTCAGTTTGTCCCAAAACGTTACTTTAGAGCCCTGAAAATTATAGACGGTGCTAAACAGCTCAGTATTAGAAGCATTAGTTTTTTTTTTTGTACACCCGTACTAAATCTACAGGCTTGTGCTACTTGTCGCTAGAAAGGTATTTTGAAATACTTTGTACGCCTTGTAACGAACTGATTTTTGTATGTCTGCTCGCTACAAGATTCGTGCGGCTAGCTCAGAAGATTGTGTGTTCGTCCCACCAAATTTATATGACGTGACTGCCCCGTAGATCAGTGAGAAAACAAAAGGTTCAAATGGCAACAGTGGGATTTATTCTCGTGGTATTGGTACAGCGGGTGTGTGGCTATGCTGGCTTCTGTATCTCCTTGCTCTGGCTCCGCCGGCTGCTGGTGCTCCTCCTTCTGGCTTGTCGACGCGTTGACTCGGCTTCCGCTTGGCTCCTGGGTCTCGGGACGCTCGTAGTGGCCGCCTCTGCTCACTCGCCGACGCGCTGCCTCAGGATCGCTTGTTGCGCCTTAGACTTGCAAAGAGCTCGGCCTTGTGGGCTTAGGGAAGCGTCACCGTTCTCAGACTAGGGTGAACAAGCCTTGCTCTCCAGGCCGACGCCTTTCGAGGCAATACCTGTCCCTTGCTCTGTCCCGGACGGTCCCGCTAGGTTCTTGCTCAGATCGCGCTGACAGTCCAGGCTGTCGCCAGGAGGCTGCCTAGCAGTTCACTTCGCTTTACGCCTAGCGCAGACGAACGTTCCACCCGGCTTCACCCTAATGCTTATCGTCCGTGACGCGCCTGCGCTCCCCAATGAGCTCCGCGCGGCGGTGGTAACGTGGCTGCCGGAAATGTCTGCTGGCGTCGCTGCCGATGTCTTCTGCGTTGTCTCCTGACCAGTAGCTTGTCGTTCTGGCACTCGGGGAGTTGGGTGGTTGCAGTTCAGGAACTTCGCCGGTAATCGCAGGGCTCTCCAGGCGCTCGCCTCTTGAAACCGCAAACCGATCTACCGCTCGTCCGTCACGCCAGGTCCTGCTTGGTCGGGCAAGGTACGCTGGGTCTCCGACAACTTTCCTCCCCGAACTGACGGTTCCTCGTCGTACGACTCTTCCGCTTGTCTCTGACGGACCCGCCGGGCGACTCGCCAGGGTGTGGTCGCGACAAAGTTGGAAAACGAACGCCTTGACTTAGCCGTGTGTTGCCTTCCGGAACTCAGCCACTTGTGTCTCAATTCGGAGATTCCTGATGTCCCAATCCCGAACGTCTCGACGTGGCGATCTTGCTCCTTGTGTGCTTCCCACGGCGCTGCTTCCGACGACTCGCTTGGTTTTAGCTCCTTCGTAGATTACTTGCTTGACTGATTGTTCACTTGGTACTTTGACTGATCTTGAAGGCTTGACTCCTCGTGATCGACTGATCCAGCTGCCAGCGCTCTGCGGCCTTATATAGGGCTTCCGGGAACCATTATTTCCCTTTCGCGCACGGCCCGCTGGATCTCTCCACTCTGGGTCCAAAGTTCGTACCTCCTGGATGACCCACTTGTCCTTCACGAACCGCTTCCAATCGATGCTCCGCCCACTGCTGCCGTCCCGCTGATTCCCGTGATGCTTGTGGCACGCCTGTGTGCCACTCCACTGCCGAGATGTGGCACTTCTTCTCCCGGTCCAAAGTTCACGGGAGAGTCCAAAGTCCGGTGCAGTTCCGTTATCCGCTTTTGCACACGGCACTCTTGCTCTGCCCGCCAAGTCTCCATTCTCTCATTCTTCACTCCTTGGTTTCCAATCTCTCTCGTTCTCCATCCAAGTCTCCAAACTCTCCTGTTCTCCATCCAAGTCTCCAAACTCTCCTGTTCTCCATCCAAGTCTCCAAACTCTCTTGTTCTCCATCCAAGTCTCCAAACTCTCTTCGCCGCGCCGTTACTACGCGAATTCACCACGTATCTGGTAAGCGGCCGGCCCTCTGCTACTGCTTCGATTTGTGGGGAGTTATTCAACTCCTTACAGCCTTTCTAACATAATTTGTCTAAATACCACCGTTTTAAGATTATGGGCCAAAGTTGTTTTTATACCCTTGCAGAACGTATAATGATTTCAGTCAGAAGTTTGCAACGCAGTAAGGGAGACGTTTCCGACCTCATAAAGTAATTATATTCTTAATCAGCGTCACTAGACTAGTCGATCTAGCCTTGTCCGTCTGTCCGTCCCTTTCTACGCAAACTAGTCTCTCAGTTTTAAAGCTATCGGGCTGAAACTTTTCCAAAAATCGTATATCTTTTGCAGATGGTATATAAGTTGGAACCAGCCGGATCGGAACTATATCTTATACATAGCTCCCATAGGAATAATCGGAAAAAAAATTATATCTTCGGTGTTTTTTAGCATATAACCTCCTAGGCTTGGAAATAACATTTTTTAATTAGTTTTGAGTTTCAAATTAAATTTTATCAAAATCGGACGACTATATCACATAGCTGCCATAGGAACGATCGTAAAATTGGTGGGAAAATAATATGAAACAAATTATAGCTTCGTTGTTTTTTAACATATAACCTCCTACGCTTGGAAATAACATTTTTTAATTAGTTTTGAATTTCGAATTTAATTTTATCAAAATCGGACGACTATATCATATAGCTGCCATAGGAACGATCGGAAAATTGGTGGAAAAATAATATGAAACAATTTATAGCTTTGGTGTTTTTAAACATATAACCTCCTACGCTTGGAAATAACATTTTTTAATTAGTTCTGAATTTCGAATTTAATTTTATCAAAATCGGACGACTATATTATATAGCTGCCATAGGAACGATCGGAAAATTGGTGGGAAAATAATATGATACAAATTATAGCTTCGGTGTTTTTTGACATATTATCTTATACTATTGGAATATGATATTTTGTATTTTTAAATTTAATAATTATAGATGCAAGGGTATACAAACTTCGGCCTGCCGAAGTTAACTTCCATTCTTATTTAACATATAACCTCCTACGCTTGGAAATAACTTTTTTTAATTAGTTCTGAACTTCGAATTTAATTTTATCAAAATCTAACGACTATATCATATTTCTGCCATAGGAACGATCGAAAATTTTTTGGGAAAATACTATGAAACAAATTATCATTATATAATTCGGCTTGCCGAATTCTTATCTGATATTTTAAAATAAAAGTATAACATTTACAAGTTTGTAAGAGACTACAGCTTTTTGTAATAAATAAATTATAAAAAGAAACATTTTTTAGATTGTATTTTGGATGTCTAACTACACATACTTACGGGATACATTAACAAAGTAGTTGTTGAGCGCAGCGGCAAACCACTACAAATAAAGTGAGAGTCAGAATCACACATTTATAAGCAGCTCGTATTATCACTCTATTAATTGGAGTACACAGTCTGATCCCGCCTCTCAACGCCTATGGTCCGTGCCAGCGCATACGTTTGGTTTTGTTGTTGTTACTTGCAAGCTGCGGTGTTCGCAAAGCCCGTAGCCCTTGTATATAAACGTTAATAAACTGAAATATTGAATTTATCTCGCCTTGTGATTTGTTTTTTTAAATAGCTTACAAAAGAGCTTGTTAGCTTAACATTTAGAGACCCCGGCGAGATCTTTAAATTTCATTTTGTGAAAATTCGTTTGTGCAACAGAAACAGTGCACAAAGAAGACAAAAAACAAGGAAGAACGCTATAGTCGAGTACCTCGACTATTAGGTTCCCGTTACTCAGCTAAAGGGACCAAAGGGAAATGGAGATATGCAAGCATGCAAATGATATGCAAATTTTCTCCAAACGAGGAGGATTTGCTCTCGTACCTTAAAGGGCGATGCCAGAAACTGAAGAGCGTAAAGCATGCATTGGCGTCTAACATGGCCCATGACCATGCAGCTCCAAGGCCGGCCAGAAGGACGTTACTTGGTGCCCAGGTCAGCCAGAGTAGCTGTGGCTCCTTCGCCGGTCTGTCTCCTAGTCTACGGCAAAGGGAAGTAAAAAGACTTTCTCCGTGCTTCAATTGCCTAAAGAAGGGGCCCCACACTCGAACTTGCAACAAAACACCACACGCTGCTCCATTTACGCCCTGATAATTCACCGTTTCAAGTTCCTGTTCATCAAATGAATGCTTCATGTTTCCCCTCGTGTTTCCAACCCTCGCAGCCATCTGCCTCTCTTGCGGCCCAAGGATTTCATTCTGATGTTGTGCTCTTGGCCACCGCTATAGTTCTTGTAAAGAACAGAGCTGGTTCCCTGGTTCCTTGCTGAGTCCTACTTGATTCTGGATCTCAACTATACCTAATTAAATCTCGCTTCGCCCAGGAGTTGCAGTTAAGGAAATATCGGTTAGACGCAACTGTAACTGGCCTTGGTGATACAACAGTTTCTTCGGAAGGATCTACAGTCAACATCTACCTCCAGTCGCGTTCTTCTGAATACTCTGCGGCTCTGTTGTGCCAACGTTTACGGACAGTCAGCCTAGTTACATAATTGTTATCGCTGATTGCGGGCCTTTGCTGTTTCTGGCGTCGACTGTTGTGGGCCCTTCTTCTACAAATCAGAAGTCCGCACCAGGTCTCCCATCAAGTGCTACATATGCGTGTACATCTGCTTTACAAGCAAAGCTGTGCACTTAGAGCTTGTCAAGGATCTAACAACTGCATCGTTTTTAAGTGCTTTGGTCGGTTCATCCATATCAAGCGTAAGCTTAGCCCGCAGAATACCGCGGTAGATAACAAGTCAACCTGGGAGATCCAACAGCAATAGATTTGCGCTTCTAGCAGAAAACGAACCAGAACAGGCTCAGGAGACCCAACCGAAACCTAAGCCCCCAGCAATCTACATTAGGGAAAAAATCTCGAACGTCCTGGTCAATAAAATTTTTGCGCTGACCGGGGACGGAAACTTTCATGTTGTTCCGGTCACAAAAGGGGATACCATGAAACCAAGCTTCAGACCAAATCTGAAGAACATTCCCGAGCAGTATCCAATTACCTAGAGGAAGATAGGAAAAAGGAAAAAGGGTTTCCTGCAAAGGACGTCAGTAACATTATAAACAGGAAAAAAGAGCCGCATCCACTCTTCAGGGTCGAGCTGGAGCCAGACAGCAGAGTCTTGAAGAAAAATGAAGTGCACCCCATTTAGAACCTGCAATACTTATTGCACCGAAGAACTAACGTGGAAGAGCCACATAATAGGAACGGCCCAGTGCAATGAACAAATTGTCAGGACTGCCCTGTCAATAAAGAAGACCCCAAAAAGAAACAAGGAAGAACGCTATAGTCCAGTACCTCGACTATCAGATACCCGTTACTCAGCTAAAGGGACCAAAGGAAAATGGAGATATGTAAGCAGCAAAGCGAGATTGAAATGCGCCACCTACCGGCGGTAGACATATTTAAGCGTTGTGGGCGTTAGAGTGGGCGTGGCAAAGTATTTTTTTGGATCAATCGATAGGTATTGACGAGACCAATACATTTCAGTTAAAATTTTGTATCTAGCATGAAAATTGTCGGCGCCCCAGGCATGGGCGGTTTGTGGGCGTTGGAGTGGGCGTGGCATATTCGTGTGACAAATTTGCGCTGCGCTCAAGCCTACGGAATCTAAATCTGAAATCCCATTTCTCTATCTTTGATATTTTCCGAGATATCCGCGTTCATATTTACGATTTTTTGAAGTTTGTGGCAGGTTTGTGGGCGTCAAAGTGGGCGTGGCAAACTTTTTTTTGGGGTCAATCGATAGATATAGATAAGAACAATACATTTCAGTTAAAATTTTGATTCTAACATCAAAACTGTAGGAGCCACAGTTTTGGGCGGCATGTGGGCGTTGGAGTGGGCGTGGCACTCTACTGAAACAAACTAGCGCTGCGTAAAAAGCTCAGGAATCTGCACGCCAAATCTCAGTAGCCTAGCTCTTATAGTTTCCGAGATCTCAGCGTTCGTCCGTACAGACAGACGGAAAGACGGACAGACGGACATGGCTAGATCGACTCGGCTAGTGATCCTGATCAAGAATATATATACTTTATGGGGTCGGAAACGCTTTCTTCTGCCTGTTACATACTTTCCGACGAATCTAGTATACCCTTTTACTCTACGAGTAACGGGTATAAAAATTATATCTTTTGTGTTTCTTAGCATATAACCTGCTAAGCTTGGAAATAACATTTTTTAATTAGTTTTGAATATCGAATTAAATTTTATCGAAATCGGACGAGTATATCATATAGCTGCCATAGGAACGATCGGAAAATTGGTGGAAAAATAATATGAAACAGCTATATGATATAGTCTTCCGATTTTGATAAAATTTAATTCGAAATTCAGAACTTTTTAAAAAATGTTATTTCCAAGCGTAGGTGGTTAATGTTTAAAAACACCAAAGACATAATTTTTTTTATTTTTTTTAAATATTTTTCCGATTATTCCTATGGGACCTATAAGATATAATTGTCAGATCCGGCTGTTTCCAACTTATATAGTACCTGCAAAAGAAATATGACTTTTGGGAAAGTTTCAGCCCGATAGCTTTAAAACTGAGAGACTAGTTTGCGTAGAAACGGACGGACAGACGGACAGACGGACATGGCTAGATCGACTCGTCTAGTCATGCTGATCAAGAATATATATACTTTATGGGGTCGGAAACGGCTCCTTCACTGCGTTGCAAACTTCTGACTGAAATCATTATACCCTCTGCAAGGGTATAAAAAACCGAAGATATAATTTGTTTCATATTATTTTCCCACCAATTTTCCGATCGTTCCTATGGCAGCTAAATTATATAGTCGTCCGATTTTGATAAAATTAAATTCGAAACTCAGAATGGATTAAAAAATGTTATTTCCAAGCGTAGGAGGTTGTATGTTAAGGAACACCGAAGCTATAATTTGTTTCATATTATTTTCCCACCAATTTTACGATCGTTCCTATGGCAGCTATATGATAAAGTCGTCCGATTTTGATAAAATTAAATTTAAAATTCAAAACTAATTAAAAAATGTTATTTCCAAGGAAAAGAGGTTAAAAAACACCAAAGATATAATTTTTTACATTTTTTTTCCGATTATTCCTATGGGAGCTATAAGATATAGTTGTCCGATCCGGCTGGTTCCGACTTATATACTACCTGCAAAAGATATAAGACTTTTGGAAAAGTTTCAGCCCGATTGCTTTAAAACTGAGAGACTAGTTTGCGTAGAAACGGACGGACAGACGGACATGGCTAGATCGACTCGTTTAGTGATGCTGATCAAGAAAATATATACTTAATGGGGTCGGAAACGTCTCCTTCACTGCGTCGCAAACTTCTGACTGAAACCAATATACCCTCTGCAAGGGTATAAAAAGCGTCCTACAATGAAAAACTCTCTGTGCACCCTAATCGCCTAGCAAGAGGCTTGACTTGGGCTTCCAGCCGATCCCGTCTACAACGCAACGACCTGCCAAGCCAGTAATAACTTTCGGGCCCCTTTTAGCACAAAATTTCAGTCATATGACTGTTAGTTAGATTAATTAGTTTAAGATTTGATACACTTACTGTTAGTATCCAAAGGGAGAAGAATCAATAAATAAATAGCAAAGCATTAAAAAAAAACAAGAAAGGAAGTTAGCTTCGGCAAGCCGAAGCTTATATACCCTTGCAGCTATAATTATTAAATTTAAAAACACAAAAAATGATATTCCCAATAGTATAAGATAATATGTCAAAAATCACCGAAGCTATAATTTGTTTCATATTATTTTCCTACCAATTTTCCGATCGTTCCTATGGCAGCTATATGACATAGTCGTCCGATTTCGATAAAATTTAATTCGAAATTCAGAACTAAATAAAAAATGTTATTTCCAAGCGTTAGAGGTTATATGTTGAAAAACACCGAAGCTATAATTTTTTTCATATTATTTTTCCACAAATTTTCCGATCGTTCCTATGGCAGCTATATGATATAGTCGTCCGATTTCGATAAAATTTAATTCAAAATTCAAAATTATTTAAAAATTGTTATTTCCAAGCTTAGGAGGTTATATGCTAAAAAACACCAAAGATATAATTTTTTTTCATTTATTTGTCCGATTATTCCTATGGGAGCTATAAGATATAGTTGTCCGATCCGGCTGGTTCCGACTTATATACTACCTTGAAAAGATATAAGACTTTTGGGAAAGTTTCAGCCCGATAGCTTTAAAACTGAGAGACTAGTTTGCGTAGAAACGGACGGACAGACGGACAGACGGACATGGCTAGATCGACTCGTCTAGTCATGCTGATCAAGAATATATATACTTTATGGGGTCGGAAACGTCTCCTTCACTGCGTTGCAAACTTCTGACTGAAATCAATATACCCTCTGCAAGGGTATAAAAACAAAATTAATTCTTTGACAGGTATATGTTAGAGTCGTCCGATTTTTATAAAATTTAATTCGAAATTCTTAAAAGTACACAGAATGTTATTTCCAATAGTATAAGATAATATGTCAAAAAACACCAAAGCTATGATTTCTTTCATATTATTTTCCCACCAATTTTCCGATCGTTCCTATGGCAGCTATATGATATAGTCGTCCGATTTTAATAAAATTATATTCGAAACTCAGAACTAATAAAAAATGTTATTTCCAAGCGTAGGTGATTATATGTTAAACAAGGAAGAACGCTATAGTCGAGTACCTCGACTATCAGATACCCGTTACTCAGCTAAAGGGACCAAAGGGAAATGGAGATATGCAAGCAGCAAGGCGAGATTGAAATGCGCCACCTACCGGCGGTAGACAGATTTAAGCGTTATGGGCGTCAGAGTGGGCATGGCAAATTTTTTTTTGGATCAATCGATAGGTACTGACGAGACCAATACATTTCAGTTAAATTTTTTATCTAGCATGAAATTTGTGGACTAAACAGGCTTGGGCGGTTTGTGGGCGTTCCGATCGTTCCTATGGCAGCTATATGATATAGTCGTCCGATTTTGATAAAATAAAATTCGAAATTTAGAACTAATTAAAAAATGTTATTTCCAAGCGTAAGTGATTATATGTTTAAACAAGGAAGAACGCTATAGTCAAGCACCTCGACTATCAGATACCCGTTACTCAGCTAAAGGGACCAAAGGAAAATGGAGATATGCAAGCAGCAAAGCGAGATTGAAATGCGCCACCTACCGGCGGTAGACAGATTTAAGCGTTGTGGGCGTTAGAGTGGGCGTGGCAAAGATTTTTTTGGATCAATCAATTTTTATCTAGCCTGAAAATTGTGGGCGCCACAGGCTTGGGCTGTTTGTGGGCGTTAGAGTGGGCGTGGCATATTGATTGGTGAGTACCAGAGCGAAGGAGTTTAAGAGGATACCACTTAACCAGGTAGGACCTCTTGAACGGAAGAAAGCTTTTCGGATCCTCAAACGGCTGGCCACCAATCCGATACGTGAGGCCACGAAGGGACGAACATCGTTGCGCTTGACTAGTGCGATGTCCCCAGTAGACCCCGAGCCAGGATCTGGCTTCCAGCAGCGATCAAGGCGCCGGAGGACATCCTCTTCACGTTGCAAAAATGCAACCCGCACCTCCCCACGAAGGACTGGAAAGTCGTCAAGGTGGAGGAGCATGAAGGGGACGTCAACCAGGCGGTGTTGGTCCTGAACAAGGAGTCAGTGGCTCCGATCGAGACTGCTCGAGGAGTGCTGAACTTCGGGTTCAGTGCGATACACATCAATGTGTATAAGGGCGACTCCAACGCCGCTAGCAGCTCTGCCGGCAACCCAGCCGAGCAGGTGCTTGCTGAGGAGTTGGAGGCACCTGGTGGGCCGGAGGACGGCTACTCTACCGATTCGTCGCTAAGCAGAGAGATGCGAGCGCTCGGACCGGCCATCGAAGACGTAGACCTCAGCGACACAGAGGAGGCCGACGTCACTGTGGTGGAGGTTGAAGCTGTAGATGTCACTAAGACTTCTACAAATAAACCTTCACCACAGTAAAGCAGCGTCCGCTGCACTTCTGCTTCGCCTGACCGAAGGCGGAGCCGACCTAGTCCTTGTACATGAACCTTGGGTAGTCGGAGGAAAGGTTGCTGGATTAGGAACAAAGGAATACAAGCTTATGCTTGACCCCAAAGAAGGTAAAATTCGAACCAGCATATTACCCAAAAGGCATCTTAGTATATTTCTACTTCGCAATTACAGCAACGGAGACAACACCGCAGTAAGCCTGGAGCTGCAAAGTGGCTCCCCAGATGCGCTGGTCAGAGGACTGGCAGAGGAATGCGAAAAGCTCAAGAAAGGTTTGGTAATAGGCTGCGACGCCAACGTCCATCACACCCAGTGGGGTTGCCCAAACAACAACGACAGAGGTGCGTCTCTTTTAGATTTTATTCTAAATTCGAACCTATTCTTATGCAATAGGGGCATTCATAACTAAAGCTTACCAAACGATCATAGATCTAACTTTGGTATCAGATTCACTCGTAGGCGCAGTCAAAAACTGGGCAGTCTCTGACGAGCATTCCTTTTCGGACCATGGATTCATAGAAACTGTATTGTCCCTTGATTCGCCCTTGCCGGTCAGCTTCGCTAACCCCAGACGAGCCGACTGGCACAGGTACAAAGAAGTTCTGACAAATATCCTCCCCATGGAACCGTCAGAAAGCATCACAAACCGGCAGGTGCTGGACGAAACAGTATACAAATTTACAGAGGCATGCAACACTGCCTTCAAAGTGGCATGCCCCACAGAGAAACCAAGGGGAAGGAAAAAACCCCCCTGGTGGACCCAACAACTATCAATCCTCAGAACCAACTACAGATGCCTGTTTAACAGAGCAAAGGCGGGAAATGAGGACACTAATTGGCTGAACTACAAGTATGAACTAGCCTCTTACAAAAAGGCCATTAGAAGTGCAAAACGAACGGCATGGCAGACCTTCTGCTCTGACATAGAAAAAGCTACTGATGCCGCAAGGCTCAAAAAAATACTCTCTAAGACAGCCGCGCCTTTGGGCTATCTTCAAAAAGCAAATGGATCATGGTCAGACTCCAGTTAAGAGTCCTTAGACCTGCTCCTAGACGCTCACTTCCCGGGGAGCCAACAAGCAGGTCATCCTCCTGAAAGAGGAGCAGGAGAGGGAATCGAATTAGAAACACTCCTATCAGACCGCAACATGAAATGGTCCATTCACAGTTTCAAACAATACAAATCGCCGGGACCAGACGGGATAACACCGGCTCACATCCAACAAGCAGGACAGATAGCCATAATCTGGTTGAAAAAGATCTTCCAATCCATCCTGGTGGTAGGAGAACTACCAACAGCATGGCAAGAAACAAAGGTGGTATTCATTCCCAAGGCTGGGAAGGCCACTCACACCACAGGAAAGGATTTTAGGCCAATAAGCCTAACATCATTTCTGCTTAAGAGCTTTGATAGAATGATAAGCCTACACATAAGGGCCACCATAGACCCGACACAAATTTCAGAAGCACAGCACGCTTACACCAAAGGTAAGTCAACCGAATCGGCGCTACACTTGGTGGTAAGCAGCATCGAGAAATCACTCAGCATCAAGGAATACACACTGATCGCCTTCCTGGATATAGAGGGAGCCTTCAATAATGTGCTCCCCACTGCTATAACAGAATCTCTCACAGAACTAGGGGTTGAGCCGCCAATGGTGAGGCTAATCCATAAATTGCTGATAAGCAGAATGGTCACAGCCACACTAGGGACCTCAACCCAGACTAGACTAGTGAACAGAGGCACCCCGCAAGGAGGTGTACTAACACCCCTCTTGTGGAATATCGCAGTAAATAAACTACTGCGGATTCTGGAAGGAGGAGGTTGTAAGGTCGTGGCATACGCAGACGACGTCGCCATCGTCTTTAATGGAAAATATCCACAAACACTTTGCGATCTTATGACCGCTAAACTTAAAATACTATCGGAATGGACGAAAGCGAACGGACTCGGGGTAAATCCCTCGGAAACAGAACTTGTTCTATTTACAAATAGGTACAAAATTCCACAACTTAACCCACCCATTCTAAACAATTGTAATCTCTCTTTTAGCGATCACGCCAGGTACTTGGGGTTAGTACTAGATAAGCGCCTCAAATGGGGCTTAAACAACCAAGAGAGAACCAAAAAAGCGACCATTGCACTTTACTCCTGTAAAAAAGCAATTGGCCTAAGATGGGGCATGTAACCAAGAATAGTCAACTGGATATACACAGCGGTAGTCAAGCCAATCCTACTGTACGGAGTGGCTCTGTGGTGGACCGCCTTGCACAAACAATGCATACTGACTCCTCTAAACAAAGTACAGCGAATGGCGGCTTTGTGTATTAGTGGAGCCCTTCGAACCACCCCGAATGAAGCGCTGAATGCGATCTTGAACCTCCGTAGCCTGGACTTAGGAGGCATGGAAAGGGCCAAATCGGCAGCTATTCGACTGAGGGACACAGGGCAGTGGAAAGCCCAATTTTATGGCCATGCTAAAATTCTCCAGCATGATAAATCGATTCCGAAGATCTCGGATCTATGCAAATCCATTGAATATAGTCACACACCCTTAGAGGCCCTGATTCCTGATAGAGAGGAATGGGAACAGGGCCGACCGGGCACGACGGACGCAATCTGTTTGTATACAGATGGCTCCAAACTAGAAGGACACGTTGGCGGAGGTGTATACTCCAAACAATTAGATATCAGGAAGTCATTCAGGCTCCCGGACCACTGTAGCGTCTTTCAGGCGGAGGTCCACGCTATAGCCTCCGAGAGGACACCTAAACATATATGGTGACAGCCAAGCGGCTATTAAATCGATCTACTCGACAAAGACCAACTCCCGTACAATAGCAGACTGTCGCAGATCTCTCCACGAGATGGCAAATCAGTTTACTATCAGCCTAATATGGGTTCCGGGTCACCGGGACATCGTAGGCAACTGCATAGCGGACGAATTAGCCAGGCAGGGCACCTCCTCGGTCTCCTCCCAGGAGAGGAGAATGTTGGTATGCCCATGGCTACTTGCAAGCTAAATATAAAAAACTACTTCAACACACTAGCCAACACCCATTGGCAAAACGCACCACAGTGTCGCATCTCTTACCAGACATGGCCTGTGATAAACAACAAAAAAACATCGGAGTTACTTAAACTCAGCCGCACAGAATGTGGCATGTTGATTCGAGCTCTTTCAGGCCACTGGCTTGTTGGCGCACATGCCGGCAGACTAAAAGCCCCGCAAAATGATTTCTGCAGAAGCTGTAGGGATAAGGAAGAAGAGGAAACGGTAGAACACCTTCTCTGCTTCTGCCCAGACCTATGCAGACTCAGACCGAAGGCGGAGCCGACCTAGTCCTTGTACATGAACCTTGGGTAGTCGGAGGAAAGGTTGCTGGACTAGGAACAAAGGAATACAAGCTTATGCTTGACCCCAAAGAAGGTAAAATTCGAACCAGCATATTACCCAAAAGGCATCTTAGTATATTTCTACTTCGCAATTACAGCAACGGAGACAACACCGCAGTAAGCCTGGAGCTGCAAAGTGGCTCCCCAGATGCGCTGGTCAGAGGACTGGCAGAGGAATGCGAAAAGCTCAAGAAAGGTTTGGTAATAGGCTGCGACGCCAACGTCCATCACACCCAGTGGGGTTGCCCAAACAACAACGACAGAGGTGCGTCTCTTTTAGATTTTATTCTAAATTCGAACCTATTCTTATGCAATAGGGGCATTCATAACTAAAGCTTACCAAACGATCATAGATCTAACTTTGGTATCAGATTCACTCGTAGGCGCAGTCAAAAACTGGGCAGTCTCTGACGAGCATTCCTTTTCGGACCATGGATTCATAGAAACTGTATTGTCCCTTGATTCGCCCTTGCCGGTCAGCTTCGCTAACCCCAGACGAGCCGACTGGCACAGGTACAAAGAAGTTCTGACAAATATCCTCCCCATGGAACCGTCAGAAAGCATCACAAACCGGCAGGTGCTGGACGAAACAGTATACAAATTTACAGAGGCATGCAACACTGCCTTCAAAGTGGCATGCCCCACAGAGAAACCAAGGGGAAGGAAAAAACCCCCCTGGTGGACCCAACAACTATCAATCCTCAGAACCAACTGCAGATGCCTGTTTAACAGAGCAAAGGCGGGAAATGAGGACACTAATTGGCTGAACTACAAGTATGAACTAGCCTCTTACAAAAAGGCCATTAGAAGTGCAAAACGAACGGCATGGCAGACCTTCTGCTCTGACATAGAAAAAGCTACTGATGCCGCAAGGCTCAAAAAAATACTCTCTAAGACAGCCGCGCCTTTGGGCTATCTTCAAAAAGCAAATGGATCATGGTCAGACTCCAGTAAAGAGTCCTTAGACCTGCTCCTAGACGCTCACTTCCCGGGGAGCCAACAAGCAGGTCATCCTCCTGAAAGAGGAGCAGGAGAGGGAATCGAATTAGAAACACTCCTATCAGACCGCAACATGAAATGGTCCATTCACAGTTTCAAACAATACAAATCGCCGGGACCAGACGGGATAACACCGGCTCACATCCAACAAGCAGGACAGATAGCCATAATCTGGTTGAAAAAGATCTTCCAATCCATCCTGGTGGTAGGAGAACTACCAACAGCATGGCAAGAAACAAAGGTGGTATTCATTCCCAAGGCTGGGAAGGCCACTCACACCACAGGAAAGGATTTTAGGCCAATAAGCCTAACATCATTTCTGCTTAAGAGCTTTGATAGAATGATAAGCCTACACATAAGGGCCACCATAGACCCGACACAAATTTCAGAAGCACAGCACGCTTACACCAAAGGTAAGTCAACCGAATCGGCGCTACACTTGGTGGTAAGCAGCATCGAGAAATCACTCAGCATCAAGGAATACACACTGATCGCCTTCCTGGATATAGAGGGAGCCTTCAATAATGTGCTCCCCACTGCTATAACAGAATCTCTCACAGAACTAGGGGTTGAGCCGCCAATGGTGAGGCTAATCCATAAATTGCTGATAAGCAGAATGGTCACAGCCACACTAGGGACCTCAACCCAGACTAGACTAGTGAACAGAGGCACCCCGCAAGGAGGTGTACTAACACCCCTCTTGTGGAATATCGCAGTAAATAAACTACTGCGGATTCTGGAAGGAGGAGGTTGTAAGGTCGTGGCATACGCAGACGACGTCGCCATCGTCTTTAATGGAAAATATCCACAAGCACTTTGCGATCTTATGACCGCTAAACTTAAAATACTATCGGAATGGACGAAAGCGAACGGACTCGGGGTAAATCCCTCGGAAACAGAACTTGTTCTATTTACAAATAGGTACAAAATTCCACAACTTAACCCACCCATTCTAAACAATTGTAATCTCTCTTTTAGCGATCACGCCAGGTACTTGGGGTTAGTACTAGATAAGCGCCTCAAATGGGGCTTAAACAACCAAGAGAGAACCAAAAAAGCGACCATTGCACTTTACTCCTGTAAAAAAGCAATTGGCCTAAGATGGGGCATGTAACCAAGAATAGTCAACTGGATATACACAGCGGTAGTCAAGCCAATCCTACTGTACGGAGTGGCTCTGTGGTGGACCGCTTTGCACAAACAATGCATACTGACTCCTCTAAACAAAGTACAGCGAATGGCGGCTTTGTGTATTAGTGGAGCCCTTCGAACCACCCCGAATGAAGCGCTGAATGCGATCTTGAACCTCCGTAGCCTGGACTTAGGAGGCATGGAAAGGGCCAAATCGGCAGCTATTCGACTGAGGGACACAGGGCAGTGGAAAGCCCAATTTTATGGCCATGCTAAAATTCTCCAGCATGATAAATCGATTCCGAAGATCTCGGATCTATGCAAATCCATTGAATATAGTCACACACCCTTTGAGGCCCTGATTCCTGATAGAGAGGAATGGGAACAGGGCCGACCGGGCACGACGGACGCAATCTGTTTGTATACAGATGGCTCCAAACTAGAAGGACACGTTGGCGGAGGTGTATACTCCAAACAATTAGATATCAGGAAGTCATTCAGGCTCCCGGACCACTGTAGCGTCTTTCAGGCGGAGGTCCACGCTATAAAAGAAGCACTAACCTGTTTAGGGAACTTTAGCCTCCGAGAGGACACCTAAACATATATGGTGACAGCCAAGCGGCTATTAAATCGATCTACTCGACAAAGACCAACTCCCGTACAATAGCAGACTGTCGCAGATCTCTCCACGAGATGGCAAATCAGTTTACTATCAGCCTAATATGGGTTCCGGGTCACCGGGACATCGTAGGCAACTGCATAGCGGACGAATTAGCCAGGCAGGGCACCTCCTCGGTCTCCTCCCAGGAGAGGAGAATGTTGGTATGCCCATGGCTACTTGCAAGCTAAATATAAAAAACTACTTCAACACACTAGCCAACACCCATTGGCAAAACGCACCACAGTGTCGCATCTCTTACCAGACATGGCCTGTGATAAACAACAAAAAAACATCGGAGTTACTTAAACTCAGCCGCACAGAATGTGGCATGTTGATTCGAGCTCTTTCAGGCCACTGGCTTGTTGGCGCACATGCCGGCAGACTAAAAGCCCCGCAAAATGATTTCTGCAGAAGCTGTAGGGATAAGGAAGAAGAGGAAACGGTAGAACACCTTCTCTGCTTCTGCCCAGACCTATGCAGACTCAGACTGAAACACTTAAGAAGCCCCTTCTTCCAAACTACGGGCAGGATAAGCCCACTCTAGAAGGGACTCAGGCGAAAAGGCAGCGATCCCTCGAACTACCCGGGCCATCGGCGAAGAGATCTAAGATCCAGCCATCGGTCTCTTTCGCCGAAATCACGAAGAACCGTGTACTACTCGGCCTGATTGACAGGGGAAATCCGGAGGGCAGGATCCCCAGGAACAAGTGGAAGGCAGTGGAGTCCCACCTTTCCCTCATTTGCCTGCGCATGGTACGGGAGAAGCCAGGCACCTCGCCCTGCTGCATGGCTGCGGGCTGGTACCAGGGCAGCGTCAAGGTGGTGGCCTGCGACAGTCAGCGGTCGGCTGACATGTATAAACAGGCGACGAGCAAGCTCGGCGAGGTATACGAAGGGACGAACATCGTTGCGCTTGACTAGTGCGATGTCCCCAGTAGACCCCGAGCCAGGATCTGGCTTCCAGCAGCGATCAAGGCGCCGGAGGACATCCTCTTCACGTTGCAAGAATGCAACCCGCACCTCCCCACGAAGGACTGGAAAGTCGTCAAGGTGGAGGAGCATGAAGGGGACGTCAACCAGGCGGTGTTGGTCCTGAACAAGGAGTCAGTGGCTCCGATCGAGACTGCTCGAGGAGTGCTGAACTTCGGGTTCAGTGCGATACACATCAATGTGTATAAGGGCGACTCCAACGCCGCTAGAAGCTCTGCCGGCAACCCAGCCGATCAGGTGCTTGCTGAGGAGTTGGAGGCACCTGGTGGGCCGGAGGACGGCTACTCTACCGATTCGTCGCTAAGCAGAGAGATGCGAGCGCTCGGACCGGCCATCGAAGACGTAGACCTCAGCGACACAGAGGAGGCCGACGTCACTGTGGTGGAGGTTGAAGCTGTAGATGTCACTAAGACTTCTACAAATAAACCTTCACCACAGTAAAGCAGCGTCCGCTGCACTTCTGCTTCGCCTGACCGAAGGCGGAGCCGACCTAGTCCTTGTACATGAACCTTGGGTAGTCGGAGGAAAGGTTGCTGGACTAGGAACAAAGGAATACAAGCTTATGCTTGACCCCAAAGAAGGTAAAACTCGAACCAGCATATTACCCATAAGGCATCTTAGTATATTTCTACTTCGCAATTACAGCAACGGAGACAACACCGCAGTAAGCCTGGAGCTGCAAAGTGGCTCCCCAGATGCGCTGGTCAGAGGACTGGCAGAGGAATGCGAAAAGCTCAAGAAAGGTTTGGTAATAGGCTGCGACGCCAACGTCCATCACACCCAGTGGGGTTGCCCAAACAACATCGACAGAGGTGCGTCTCTTTTAGATTTTATTCTAAATTCGAACCTATTCTTATGCAATAGGGGCAATGTCCCTACATTCATAACTAAAGCTTACCAAACGATCATAGATCTAACTTTGGTATCAGATTCACTCGTAGGCGCAGTCAAAAACTGGGCAGTCTCTGACGAGCATTCCTTTTCGGACCATGGATTCATAGAAACTGTATTGTCCCTTGATTCGCCCTTGCCGGTCAGCTTCGCTAACCCCAGACGAGCCGACTGGCACAGGTACAAAGAAGTTCTGACAAATATCCTCCCCATGGAACCGTCAGAAAGCTTCACAAACCGGCAGGTGCTGGACGAAACAGTATACAAATTTACAGAGGAATGCAACACTGCCTTGAAAGTGGCATGCCCCACAGAGAAACCAAGGGGAAGGAAAAAACCCCCCTGGTGGACCCAACAACTATCAATCCTCAGAACCAACTGCAGATGCCTGTTTAACAGAGCAAAGGCGGGAAATGAGGACACTAATTGGCTGAACTACAAGTATGAACTAGCCTCTTACAAAAAGACCATTAGAAGTGCAAAACGAACGGCATGGCAGACCTTCTGCTCTGGCATAGAAAAAGCTACTGATGCCGCAAGGCTCAAAAAAATACTCTCTAAGACAGCCGCGCCTTTGGGCTATCTTCAAAAAGCAAACGGATCATGGTCAGACTCCAGTAAAGAGTCCTTAGACCTGCTCCTAGACGCTCACTTCCCGGGGAGCCAACAAGCAGGTCATCCTCCTGAAAGAGGAGCAGGAGAGGGAATCGAATTAGAAACACTCCTATCAGACCGCAACATGAAATGGTCCATTCACAGTTTCAAACAATACAAATCGCCGGGACCAGACGGGATAACACCGGCTCACATCCAACAAGCAGGACAGATAGCCATAATCTGGTTGAAAAAGATCTTCCAATCCATACTGGTGGTAGGAGAACTACCAACAGCATGGCAAGAAAGAAAGGTGGTATTCATTCCCAAGGCTGGGAAGGCCACTCACACCACAGGAAAGGATTTTAGGCCAATAAGCCTAACATCATTTCTGCTTAAGAGCTTTGATAGAATGATAAGCCTACACATAAGGGCCACCATAGACCCGACACAAATTTCAGAAGCACAGCACGCTTACACCAAAGGTAAGTCAACCGAATCGGCGCTACACTTGGTGGTAAGCAGCATCGAGAAATCACTCAGCATCAAGGAATACACACTGATCGCCTTCCTGGATATAGAGGGAGCCTTCAATAATGTGCTCCCCACTGCTATAACAGAATCTCTCACAGAACTAGGGGTTGAGCCGCCAATGGTGA
Organism: Drosophila subpulchrella; assembly: GCF_014743375.2. Lineage (NCBI taxonomy): Eukaryota > Metazoa > Arthropoda > Insecta > Diptera > Drosophilidae > Drosophila > Drosophila subpulchrella. Next base: position 71,266 of record NW_023665528.1, read on the forward strand.
GGCTAATCCATAAATTGCTGATAAGCAGAATGGTCACAGCCATGAGGAGGTTGTAAGGTCGTGGCATACGCAGACGACGTCGCCATCGTCTTTAATGGAAAATATCCACAAACACTTTGCGATCTTATGACCGCTAAACTTAAAATACTATCGGAATGGACGAAAGCGAACGGACTCGGGGTAAATCCCTCGGAAACAGAACTTGTTCTATTTACAAATAGGTACAAAATTCCACAACTTAACCCACCCATTCTAAACAATTGTAATCTCTCTTTTAGCGATCACGCCAGGTACTTGGGGTTAGTACTAGATAAGCGCCTCAAATGGGGCTTAAACAACCAAGAGAGAACCAAAAAAGCGACCATTGCACTTTACTCCTGTAAAAAAGCAATTGGCCTAAGATGGGGCATGTAACCAAGAATAGTCAACTGGATATACACAGCGGTAGTCAAGCCAATCCTACTGTACGGAGTGGCTCTGTGGTGGACCGCCTTGCACAAACAATGCATACTGACTCCTCTAAACAAAGTACAGCGAATGGCGGCTTTGTGTATTAGTGGAGCCCTTCGAACCACCCCGAATGAAGCGCTGAATGCGATCTTGAACCTCCGTAGCCTGGACTTAGGAGGCATGGAAAGGGCCAAATCGGCAGCTATTCGACTGAGGGACACAGGGCAGTGGAAAGCCCAATTTTATGGCCATGCTAAAATTCTCCAGCATGATAAATCGATTCCGAAGATCTCGGATCTATGCAAATCCATTGAATATAGTCACACACCCTTTGAGGCCCTGATTCCTGATAGAGAGGAATGGGAACAGGGCCGACCGGGCACGACGGACGCAATCTGTTTGTATACAGATGGCTCCAAACTAGAAGGACACGTTGGCGGAGGTGTATACTCCAAACAATTAGATATCAGGAAGTCATTCAGGCTCCCGGACCACTGTAGCGTCTTTCAGGCGGAGGTCCACGGTATAAAAGAAGCACTAACCTGTTTAGGGAACTTTAGCCTCCGAGAGGACACCTAAACATATATAGTGACAGCCATGCGGCTATTAAATCGATCTACTCGACAAAGACCAACTCCCGTACAATAGCAGACTGTCGCAGATCTCTCCACGAGATGGCAAATCAGTTTACTATCAGCCTAATATGGGTTCCGGGTCACCGGGACATCGTAGGCAACTGCATAGCGGACGAATTAGCCAGGCAGGGCACCTCCTCGGTCTCCTCCCAGGAGAGGAGAATGTTGGTATGCCCATGGCTACTTGCAAGCTAAATATAAAAAACAAGGAAAAACGCTATAGTCGAGTACCTCGACTATCAGATACCCGTTACTCAGCTAAAGGGACCAAAGGGAAATGGAGATATGCAAGCAGAAAAGCGAGATTTAAATGAGCCACCTACCGGCAGAAGACAGATTTAAGCATTGTGGGCGTTAGGGTAGGCGTGGCAAATTTTTTTTTTTGGATCAATCGATAGGTATTGACGAGACCAATACATTTCAGTTAAAATTTTTTATCTAGCATAAAAATTGTGGGCGCCACAGGCTTAGGCGGTTTGTGGGCGTTAGAGTGGGCGTGGCATATTCGCATAACAAACTTGCGCTGCGTACAAGGCTACGGAATCTAAATATGAAATCCCAATACTCTATCTTTGATAGTTTCCGAGATATCCGCGTTCATATTTACGATTTTTTGAAGTTTGTGGGCGGTTTGTGGGCGTCAAAGTGGGCGTGGCAAACTTTTTTTTGGGTCAATCGATAGGTATTGATGAGAACAATACATTTCAGTTTAAATTTTTACTCTAGCATCAAAACTGTAGAAGCCACAGTTTTGGGCGGTTTGTGGGCGTTAGAGTGGGCGCGGCACTCTACTGAAATAAACTTGCGCTGCGTAAGAAGCTCAGGAATCTTTTCGCCAAATCTCAATAGCCTAGCTCTCATAGTTTCCAAGATCTCAGCGTTCATCCGGACAGACAGACAGACGGACAGACGGACAGACGGACAGACGGACATGGCTAGATCGACTCGGCTAGTGATCCTGATCAAGAATATATATACTTTATGGGGTCGGCTGGCTGACAGCCATCTTCCACGGCTGCCTTGTTCTAAACCATATTTTAACAAGGTGGCTGGACGTTAAGGTAATTTTTATACCGAAAGCCGGCAAGCCCTCCCACACCAACCCAAAGGACTTCCGCCCGATTAGTCTGTCTTCCTTCTTGTTGAAGACCCTGGAAAGGCTAATTGACACCCATATCAGACTAACCATCGACCATAGCCTACTCTCTGACGCACAGCATGCGTACCGTAAGGGTAGATGAACAGATACCGCCCTCCACTCTCCTGTGTACAGTATAGAGAGATGTTTTCGCAATAAGAAATACTCTCTTGCAGCGTTTCTAGACATAGAAGGCGCCTTTAACAACGTCACCCCAACGGCGATTACTGGTGCTCTGACTGAACTGGGCGTTGAGCGGCCCATAGTGGGACTCATACACACCATGCTAACCAGCAAAGTAGTGTACTCCACTATGGGATCGGCCCACTCGACCAGGAATGTCAGCAGAGGAACCCCACAAGGGGGCGTACTCTACCCTCTTCTATGAGTTTTAGTGGTCAACAAACTGCTATCACTTGTAGAAGAGGCGGGCACTAAAGTGGTAGCCTACGCGGACGACGTGGTTATCCTACTGCAGGGCAAATTCCCACAAACCCTTTGCAATCTAATGGAGACAGCCTTACCCACCCTCTCCCGGTGGACGGCTGGCTGTGAACTGGGTGTTAACCCAGAAAAGATCGAACTAGTTCTCTTTACAAGGAAGTATAAGGTACCAATTCTAATTCACCCATAACAAGCAAAGTACCTAGGTATCATCCTTAACAAAAAGTTCCTCTGAACAGATAACATCCTAGATCGCACACGCAAAGCGGCCATAGCCCTCTTAGCTTGTAAAAAAGCTATAGGGAGGAAGTGGGGTTTCTCCCCCATGATAGTTCACTGGCTATACACTGCAATAGTCAGGCCCATTCTCCTCTACGGAAACATCGTTTGGTGGCCTTCTCTAGATAAGAATTGCAACCTCCGGATCCTTCACAAGATCCACAGAAGCGCAGAGCTCTGCATCTGTGGGGCGCTTCACACTACCGCCACTGAGGCACTAAGCACAATTCTCGATCTCCAACCCCTGGACCTACTTGCCAAAAGCCGGGCATCTGCAACAGCACTGAGGCTCCGCGAAGCAGCGGCATGGACAACAGGCTCTACGGGTCACTCCAATATCCTATCAAAACATCCACCCTTACCACGTAGTACAGACTACGTCCCACCCATAGTCAACTTCGAAAGAAAATACAAGATCAAGACCCGTACAGAATGGGACAACCTCCCACACCAATTCGAAAACGCCGTCAACATATACACAGACGGCTCCAAGCTTAACTCCCAAACAGGTGGGGGAGTCTTTACCCCCGAACTAGACATAAAAGTCTCACTCCGCCTACCAGACCACTGTAGTGTTTTTCAAGCGGAAGTCATGGCAATCCAGGAAGCCATTACCAACCTGAACACGTTAGTACATCAAGACATAGATATCTTCATCTTCTCGGATAGTCAAGCAGCCCTCAGGGCCCTCGACTCCTACACAACGAACTCAAAAACAATCTCTGAATGCCGCAAATCTCTTAACGAGATGGCCACTCATCTGAGAATCAACCTCATCTGGGTGCCTGGACACCGCAATATTGAGGGCAACTGCATAGCAGACGAGCTAGCAAGACAGGGGACAACCGCCGATATCCTTCGTGATAAGGACACTGTGGGTATGCCCATGGCTACCTGCAAGCTCCATCTCAGGCAGAGATTGTATACACTTTCCAACAACCGTTGGAACTCAATCTCAGCATGCCACAATTCTAGACTCACATGGCCAAAATACAACTCGAAAAGAACAAAAACTCTCCTACAATGTAGCAGGGAGGACATCTCCTCTCCTAAATGCCCTCACGGGCCACTGTCTTATAGGGACTCATGCGCTCAGGCTGGGAATAAGTAACCACGTCTTCTGCCGCAGCTGCAAACACATAGACGAAGAGGAGAGCATCGAACACCTCATATGCTTCTGCTCAGCGCATAACCTAAAGCGCTTTCAAACCCTAGGTAGCTACACACTTCCGAACCTTGCGGCCATTAAGGACGTAAGCATCCAAAAACTCTTATGTTTCTTAAGAAGAACAGAATACTTCGCGAAAGCAGATAACCCATGAGCTAGGGAAAAAAAAGGGAGGGTTCACCCAAATCTGAGTTCTCCAATCGAAACAAACAGTCACTCCGATAAGAAATTCATCTGGCAGCTGGGTCCGCAGCGACGAAGAAAAAGCCGAAGCTTTTGCTTTACATCTCAGATACGTCTTCCAGCCGAACCCTGCCACTGTTCATTTGTCCTACCACAAATCGAATCTGAATCTATTTCCCTACCACCATTGTTTCAGCCAAAGGAGATCGCGAAAGTCATTGGGGAACCGAAACCGGAACAGGCGCCTGGCGGTGACCAAATAACCCCAAAAATGTTTATTGAACTTCCAAACTCTGCCATTGAGGTTATTTGTAAGCTCTTCAATGGGATCATAACTCTCGGCTACTATCCGAAAAAATGGAAAAAATCTATTAACATTATGATACCGAAGCCCGGAAAAGTCCACACAATTCCGTCATCCTACAGACCAATTAATTTATTATCCTGTCTGTCTAAGTTGTTCGACAAATGCCTTCTTACTCGCATAATACCATATTTAGGAGCACACAATGTTATCTCTGCTCATCAATTTGGATTTCGTCAAAACCATGGAACAATCGAACAAGTTAACAGAATAACATCAGAAATACGCACAGCCTTTGAGCATCGGGAACACTGCAGCGCAACATTCCTCGATGTATCTCAAGCCTTCGATCGAGTATGGCTAGATGGCCTCATGCACAAAATCAAAACACACTTGCCTGATTACACTGCAACACAACAACATCCGACGACTACATTATCAAAGCAGGAGTCCCACAAAGAAGCGCGCTAGGGCCTACTCTGTTCCTCCTATACACAGCGGATATTCCCACGAACGACCAGCTAACAACTTCTACGTTCGCCGACGACACGGCAATTTTAAGTCGCTCGAGGTGCCCAGAACGAGTAACAACACGTCTGGACTACAAGGTTTTGCTCTACAACTCCCCTCTCAAGCCCACCTGGGGGAACGCCAGCAGCAGCAACATAGACATTATACCATGGTATATTCGCAACCAAAACATCCACAGAGACCTAGGCGTTCTTACTGTAAAAGTGGAAATAGACAAACAACAAGAAAGGAAGTTAACTTCGGCATGCCGAAGTTTGTATACCCTTGCAGCTATAATTATTAAATTTAAAAATACAAAAAATGATATTCCCAATAGTAAAAGATAATATGTAAAAAAAACACCGAAGCTATAATTTGTTTCATATTATTTTCCCACCAATTTTTCGATCGTTCCTATGGCAGCTATATGATACAGTCGTCCGATTTTGATAAAAGTAAGTTCGAAAGTCAGAACTTATTAGAAAATGTTATTTCCAAGCGTGGAAGGTTATATGTTGAAAAACACCGAAGCTATAATTTGTTTCACATTATTTTTCCACCAATTTTCCGATCGTTCCTATGGCGACTATATGATATAGTCGTCCGATTTCGATAAAATTTAATTCGAAATTCAAAACTAATAAAAAAATGTTATTTCCAAGCTTAGGAGGTTATATGTTAAAAATCACAAAAGACATAATTTGCTTAAATTTTTTTCCGATTATTCCTATGGGAGCTATAAGATATAGTTGTCCGATCCGGCTGGTTCCGACTTGTATACTACCTGCAAAAGATATAGGACTTCCGGGAAAGTTTCAGCCCGATAGCTTTAAAACTGAGAGACTAGTTTGCGTAGAAACGGACGGACAGACGGACATGGCTAGATCGATTCGTCTAGTCATGCTGATCAAGAATATATATACTTTATGGGGTCGGAAACGTCTCCTTCACTGCGTTGCCAACTTCTGACTGTAATCAATATACCCTCTGCAAGGGTATACAAATTAAAAGGAGTAATATGCTACATAGTTAAATTTATTAATATAGAAACAAAAAAATGATCTTATCCGGGTTATTTATCGGTTAATACAAAATTACAATGCTATATTCTATATAATACATCGAATTATTCTCGACAAAGGGCATATCTTAATATTAATTATAGAGGATTCTCATAACCAAACTTTACATGGTGGAATTAAATTGATGAGAACATAAATTTAAAGAAAATATTGGGTATTTTGATGAAGAAATCTTTGAAGAAAAAATCAACTGAATGTACGAAATGTGTAAGTATCGTCAAGTTACATCACAACAAGTAAGAGGTATCTATCCAAATAAAGGGTAACAATGTCGTACCCATTTCTAAATACAGGTATTGATTACGCAGGACCCTATTATATTAGATGTTCTAGGAATAGAGGCCAGAAAACATTCAAAGGGTATATTACTGTCTTTGTGTGTATAAGAACAAAGGCAATAAATGTAAAAGTAGTAAGCGATATAAGTTCTGGCGAATTTATAGCTGCGATTTATTCCGACAACGGAACAATATATGGTTATGTGAGCAGCAGACAGATTTAAGCGTTATGGGAGTTAGAGTGGGCTAACATTTTTTGGATCAATCGATGAGTATTGATGAGAGCAATACATTTCAGATAAAACAAGGAAGAACGCTATAGTCGAGTACCTCGACTATCAGATACCCGTTACTCAGCTGAGTAAAGGGACCAAAGGGAAATGGAGATATGCAAGCAGCAAAGCGAAGTTGAAATGCGCCACCTACCGGCGGTAGGCAGACTTAAGCGTTATGGGCGCTAGAGTAAGAGTGACAACATTTTTTTTGGATCAATCGATAGGTATTGACGAGACCAATACATTTCAGTTAAAATTTTTTATCTAGCATGAAAATTGTGGACGCCACAGGCTTGGGCGGTTTGTGGGCATTAGAGTGGGCGTGGCATATTCGAATAACAAACATGCGCTGCGTACAAGGCTACGGAATCTAAATCTGAAATTCCAATTCTCTATCTTTGATAGTTTCCGAGATATCCGCGTTCATACTTACGATTTTTTTTAGTTTGTTGGCAGGTTGTGGGCGTTAAAGTGGGCGTGGCAAACTTTTTTTTATGTCAATCGATAGTTATTGATGAGAACAATTCATTTCAGTTTAAATTTTTACTCTAGCATCAAAACTGGAGGAGCCACAGTTTTGGGCGGCTTGTGGGCGTTAGAGTGGGCGTGGCACTCTTCTGAAACAAACTTGCGCTGCGTAAGAAGTTCAGGAATCTGCACGCCAAGTCTCAATAGCCTAGCTCTTATAGTTTCCGAGATCTCAGCATTCATCCGGACAGACAGACGGACGGACGGACATGGCTAGATCGACTCGGCTATTGATCCTAATCAAGAATATATATACTTTATGGGGTCGGAAACGCTTCCTTCTGCCTGTTACATACTTTCCGACGAATCTAGTATACCCTTTAACTCTACGAGTAACGGGTATAATTATTTTTCTAGCATGAAAATTGTAGGCGTAAGAGTGGGCGTGGCATATTCGCATAACAAACTTGCGCTGCGTACAAAGCTACGGAATCTAAATCCCAATTCCCTATCCTTGATAGTTTCCGAGATATCCGCGTTCATATTTACGATTTTTGTGGGCCTACCGGCGGTAGACAGATTTAAGCGTTATGGGCATTAGAGTGGGCGTGTCAAATTTTTTTTGGGTCAATCGTTATTGATAAGGACAATACAATTCATTAAAAAATTTTATTCTAGCATTAAAACTATAGGAGCCACAGTTTTGGGCGGTTTGTGTGCATTTTTGGGCTTGTCAATACCTATCGATTGATCCAAAAAAATTATTGGCCACGCCCACTCTAACGGCCATAACGCTTAAATCTGTCTACCGCCGGTAGGTGGCGCATTTTAATCTCGCTTTGCTGCTTGCATATCTCCATTTCCCTTTGGTCCCTTTAGCTGAGTAACGGGTATCTGATAGTCGAGGTACTCGACTATAGCGTTCTTCCTTGTTGGTTTTAGGGTCTTAGGGACTATATGGGTGTTTTAAGAAGCTATAGATAGAAAACTTTTGCTCTACGACTTTTGGAAAAGTCCGCTAGTTTAGCGGCAAATCAAAAAATAGCTACATAACAACTAATGCTACTGATACGAGCTAAATGTCGCTGAAAAGATAATTCAATATGGTAATAACGATGCTTTTGTTTAAATTCTCTAAAATCAAATGAATTAAAGTTTTAGCATAAAGCTTTTTGTTTAACCATCTTTTGTTTATGTTCTCAAAATAGGTTCGAACAATTTCTATTTAATTTTCAAACTACATAGCCCTTGGAATTCCTTAACTTTTGATCTATAACACTTTTTATCATAAAAATTATCCTTTGGAAGTTATTGAGCAATAAAAAGTGCAACCCGGTCCATGCGTACCTTGAATGCCCAAAACTATGAATCATTAATTTGATGGCACTAAATTCTTAGAAGATATTTTTTTAAAAATATTATTAGGAGTCTTAAACATTTTTTAGGTTAAATTTCCGATGTCGAAGTACACATACTCTACTTGAATTCCTAGAAACAATTTTTCTATAATTAGGTACGGGACACAGTAACCAAGTGAACGTGGCCTTGCCAACGAAAATGTGTATTGAATTTAATGCTATTACAATATATATGAGTATTACAGAAAAAGGGAACATAACTCCTATTTTATAATTGATTTTTAAGTTAAAAACTTCTGATATCAAATAAAAACACCTCTTTACGAGGTAAGGGTGGTGACGACCGCACATCAACTATCAAAAGTTCTGTTATCAATTTTGTGACGAAAAATGGTTATAATTTCGAATAAATAAATACACTTTTTAAAATGTTCTTATTCGGCGCGCTGCAAAAGAATATGCTGTTGTATGCTTAAAAGCTTAAGTATTTTGCTGAAGCGGGCAAAATGAAAACCTTTTAGAAAATGTATTTAATTTGTCGAATTTACAAGCATTTTTCACCACAAAATTGATATCTGAGCCCTTATAAGTTGATGTGCGATCGTCACGACCCCTTACCGCGTTTATTATTATTATTTATTTGAAACTGATATACATAAAAGTATAAATGTAATACTCGAATGTGATCATTAATCGTTTAGCAGTTTGAAGCCTGTTAAATCTATTTTTTTTAATTCCCGCGTAACTAGCGAGTTTTTTCAAAAGTGTTTAAGCGAGTGTTATCTATTTCGAGCAGCAATAATACTATAATCCGGTTTTCAAAACACTTAAACAATGGGGCAGACATTTTTATTTGAAAAGATCCCCAAAATCTTTATTTTTGAATAAATTTTGAACGCGGCATCGGATCTTAACAAGTTGTCACTAACGAGTTGTAATTTAACTAGTCTAATAACCTGGGGTATTTTAACCCATCCGTCCCAACAGCTTTACTTTCTTGATTTTCACTTCTACACATTCACCCCATTTATTTCAAAACCAATAACCATTTTTATACCCGTTACTCGTAGAGTAAAGGGGTATACTATATTCGTCGGGAAGTATGTAACAGGTAGAAGGAAGCGTTTCCGACCCCATAAAGTGCATATATTCTTGATCAGGATCACTAGCCTAATCGATCTAGCCATGTCCGTCTGTCCGCATTAAAGCTGAGATCTCGGAAGCTAAAAGAACTAGAATATTGGGACTTGTCATACAGATTCTTGGCATTCCTGCGTACCGCAAGTTTGTTTCAGCAGGGTTCCACGGTCACTTTAACTCCCACAAACGACCATAACAATAAAACCCGTCTAGCACTCACGTTTTTTAAAATATTGTAAAAATTTGAATAAGATTTTGTTCCTTTTATGTATACCCATCTACATACCAAATTGTACCAGTCATTAACAAGTTATAAGCAAATAATAAGCAATATTTTGCATATTCAATCGAGATTGCACACTACGTGCAGTAAATCAGCTTTTTTTTTGCTACCGCTGGGGACTAGGTGGCGTTAGTGTGTTAGTAAAAAAAGCAGAAATGCTTGAAGCATATCTCCATCCCTCTCGCACTTCCTTTAGCTGACTATCGGGTATCTAATAGTCGAGGACATCGACTATAGCGTTTTCTCCTGTTTAAGTCTAGGTATGCAATTCTGTTAGTTTCTGCGATGCCTTTCGATTAGTGTAGGATCGATAGGATCGGATCCTCACAGCAGGCAACCACTCGGATCATTTATGGCAAAATGTTAAGAAAATAATAAGATCCCCGCTAGATGGCGCGCGTGCAAAAAGTCCATCTCCATCGCACTCCCGTAGCTGAGAACTGGGTATCTGATAGTCGAGGCACACGAATAAGGTGTTATTTCTTTTTTATTAAGCAATAAATTAAGGAATTGAGTATCGGTTTTAGATTTTTAATACATTTTGAACGAAAGATTTCCTAGATTTGTCAAGATGAGTCAAATTTTGACGAATCTCAAGGGCTATGTTGTAGTAAGTCAGAAAATATGGGATGTATGGATCAGTTATTAGAAAAACAAGGCAGAACGCCATAGTCGAAAAGGGAGATGGAGATATGCAAGCAGCAAAGCGAGATTGTAATGCGCCACCTACCCGCTATCTCAATATATGCTTATGTGGGCGGCACACAGACTTAAGCGTTATGGGCATTAGAGTGAGCGTGGCAAACTTTTGTTGGATCAATCTATAGGCATTGACGAGGCTAATACACTACAGTTAAAATTTTTTTTAGCATGAAAATTGTGGGCGCCTTAGATTTGGTCGGTTTGTGGGCTTTAGAGTGGGCATGGCAAACCTTTTTTTTCTTCAATAGATACGTATTTACAAGACTACTACATTTCAGTTAAAATTTGTTTTCTAGCATGAAAATTGTGGGCGCAACATGATTGAACGGTTTGTGGGCGTTAGAGTGCGCGTGGCAAACTTATTTTTAGGTCAAACGATAGATATTGACGAGAACAATACACTTCAGCTAAAAATGTATTTCTTGCATAAAAACTATAGACACCACAGTTTTGGGCGGTCAATCGATAGGTATTGATGAGAGCAATACATTTCAGTTAAAATTTTCATTCTAGCATTAAAACTGTAGGAGCCGCAGCTTTGGGCGGTTTGTGGGCGTTAGAGTGGGCGTGGCACTCTGCTGAAACAAACTTGCGCTGCGTAAGAAGCTCAGAAATCTAAACGCCAAATCTCAATAGCCTAGCTCTTATAGTTTCCGAGATCTCAGCGTTCATCCGGACAGACAGACGGACAGACGGACATGGCTAGATCGACTCGGCTAGTGATCCTGATCCTTCCTTCTGCCTGGTACATACTTTCCGACGAATCTAGTATACCCTTTTATTCTACGAGTAACGGGTATTATTATTTTTCTAGCATGAAAATTGTAGACGCCTTGTGAGCGTAAGAGAGGGCGTGGCATATTCGCATAACAAACTTGCGCTGCGTACAAAGCTACGGAATCTAAATCTGAAATCCCATTTCTCTATCCTTGATATTTCCATATTTACGATTTTTTGAAGTTTGTGGGCGGTTTGTGAGCGTTACAGTGGGCGTGGCAACCTTTTTTTGAGTCAATCGATAGGTATTGATGACAACAACACATTCCAGCTAAAATTTTCATTCTAGCATCAAAACTGTAGGAGCCACAGTATTGGGCGGTTTGTGGGCGTTAGAGTGGGCGTGGCACTCTTCTGAAACAAACTTGCGCTGCGTAAGAAGCTCAGGAATCTGCACGCCAAGTCTCAATAGCCTAGCTCTTATAAGTTCCGAGATCTCAGCGTTCATCCGGACAGACAGACGGACGATCGGACATGGCTAGATTGACTCGGCTATTGATCCTGATCAAGAATATATATACTTTATGGGGTCGGAAAAGCTTCCTTCTGCCTGTTACATACTTTCCGACGAATCTAGTATACCCTTTTACTCTACGAGTAACGGATATAATTATTTTTCTAGCATGAAAATTGTAGACGCCTTGTGAGCGTAAGAGTGGGCGTGGCATATTCGCATAACAAACTTGCGCTGCGTACAAAGCTACGGAATCTAAATCCCAATTCCCTATCCTTGATAGTTTCCGAGATATCCGCGTTCATATTTTTGTGGGCCTACCGGCGGTAGACAGATTTAAGCGTTATGGGCGTTAGAGTGGGCGTGTCAAATTTTTTTTGGGTCAATCGTTATTGATAAGGACAATACAATTCATTAAAAAATTTTATTCTAGCATTAAAACTATAGGAGCCACAGTTTTGGGCGGTTTGTGTGCGTTTTTGGGCTTGTCAATACCTATCGATTAATACAAAAAAATTATTTGCCACGCCCACTCTAACGCCCATAACGCTTTAATCTGTCTACCGCCGGTAGGTGGCGCATTTCAATCTCGCTTTGCTGCTTGCATATCTCCATTTCCCTTTGGTCCCTTTAGCTGAGTAACGGGTATCTGATAGTCGAGGTACTCGACTATAGCGTTCTTCCTTGTTGGTTTTGGGGTCTTAGGGACTATATGGGTGTTTTAAGAAGCTATAGATAGAAAACTTTTGCTCTACGACTTTTGGAAAAGTCCGCTAGTTTAGCGGCAAATCAAAAAATAGCTACATAACAACTAATGCTACTGATACGAGCTAAATGTCGCTGAAAAGATAATTCAATATGGTAATAACGATGCTTTTGCTTAAATTCTCTAAAATCAAATGAATTAAAGTTTTAGCATAAAGCTTTTTGTTTAACCATCTTTTGTTTATGTTCTCAAAATAGGTTCGAACAATTTCTATTTCATTTTCAAACTACATAGCCCTTGGGATTTCTTAACTTTTGATCTATAACACTTTTTGTCATAAAAATTATCCTTTAGAAGTTATTGAGCAATAAAAAGTGCAACCCGGTCCATGCTTACCTTGAATGACAAAAATATGAATCATTAATTTGATGGCACAAAATTCTTATAAAAAATGTTTTTAAAAATATTATTAAAAGTCTTAAAAATTTTGTAGTTTGAATTTCCGATGTCGAAGAACACATACTCTACTTGAATTCCTAGAAACAATTTTTCTACAATTAGGTACGGGGTACATTAACCAAGTGAACGTGGCCTTGCCAACGAAAATGTATATATTGAATTTAATGCTATTACAATATATATGAGAATTACAGAAAAAGTGAACATAACTCCTATTTTATAATTGATTTTTAAGTAAAAACTTCTGATATCAAATAAAAACACCTCTTTACGAGGTAAGGGTGGTGACGACCGCACATCAACTATCAAAAGTTCTGTTATCAATTTTGTGACGATAAAATGATTATAATTTCGAATAAATAAATACACTTTTTAAAATGTTCTTAATTGGCGCGCTGCAAAAGAATATGATGTTGTATGCTTAAAAGCTTAAATATTTTGCTGAATCGGGCAAAATGAAAACCTTTTAGAAAATGTATTTAATTTGTCGAATTTACAAGCATTTTTCACCACAAAATTGATATCTGAGCCTTTGTAAGTTGATGTGCGATCGTCACGACCCCTTACCGCGTTAAAAGGTCATTTTATTTGAGACTGATATACATAAAAGTATAAATGTAATACTTGAATGTGACCATTAATCGTGTAGAAGTTTGAAGCCTGTTACATCTAAAATTCCCGCGTAACTAGCGAGTTTTTCCAAAAGTGTTTTAGCGAGTGTTATCTATATCGAGCAGCAATAATGCTAAAAACCGGTTTTCAGGAGCCACAGTTTTAGGCGGTTTGTAAGCGTTAGAGTGGGCGTGGCACTCTGCTGAAACAAACTTGCGCTGCGCAGGAATCTCAGGAATCTGTATGCCTAATCCCAGTATTGTAGCTCTTATAGTTTGAGATCTCTCAGCGTTCATACGGACAGACGGACAGACGGACATGTCCAGATCGACTCGGCTAGTGATCCTGATGAAGAATATATATTCTTTATGAGGTCGGAAACGCTTCCTTCTGCCTGTTACATACTTTCCGACGAATCTAGTATACCCTTTTACTCTACGAGTAACGGGTATAATCATAACTTTTTTTATTTTTTTAAAATAATTTTCCGACTATTCCTATGGGAGCTATAAGATATATTTGTCCGATCCGGCTGTTTCCAACTTATATAGTACCTGCAAAAGAAATAAGACTTTTGGGATAGCTTTAAAACTGAGAGACTAGTTTGCGTAAAAACGGACGGACAGACTGACATGGCTAGATCGACTCGTCTAGTGATGATGATCAAGAATATATATATTTTATGGTGTCGGATACGTCTTCTTCACTGCGTTGCAAACTTCTGACTGAAATCATTAAGCCCTCTGCAAGGGTATAAAAATGGAACGAAAATACCAAAAAGGCTTGCAAGAGGTCAGTGCAGTGGGACTTCACCGACAGGAAGCAATACCACAACAGGACAAATCCGCAGAATAGTTGAAGTGCTGGGAGAGATCCACTAGAGAATCCCAGTGGGAAGGAACATGCATAGTGAGCGTTCGGTCCCTACATGGACAAAGTAAGTTCTGGCCAAAAGAATTGGGTACGTTGTACTAATATAAGTATATTTTTCGCAGAACCACTAGTAATACGATCCCTGACGAGCTCTCCGTCAGGAAATCGCTGCGGAGCTGGAGGATGTGTTGGCTTCTATGGGAAGGAGGAAAATGGATGCACACTAAGGAACAGATGGAGGAGACATTACCAGCCATTGTCAGAATGCTGGTCGACTTCCTGCAGCATCAGGCGGAACAACCCCGTTCCGAATCCGGCTCCTACTTCCTCAACGTCCAATACGCCTATTGGGACTCGGAGCTGGACTGCTGGAAATAACAGTTTTTAATTAGTATTGAGTTTCGAATTAAATTTTATCGAAATCGGATGACTATGTCATATAGCTGCCATAGGAACGATCGGAAAATTGGTTGGAAAATAATATGAAACAAGAAAGGAAGTTAACTTCGCCAAGCCGATGTTTGTATACCCTTGCAGCTATTGATATGTATCATAATCACGAAATCTTGGCCATTTGCCGTTTACTTTATCGATATTCTCTGTTATCATGTACACACTAACATACCAAAAATACCACAGCTATACAGAGCCAAATAAAGTCAGTTGGACATAAAATCTCAACCCGATCTGTCGTCTCCTTTTAATCGGAACACAACATTTTCTGGCGACGAGGAAAAAAGTGCCGCAAAATATAATTTTGTGCATTTCGAGTCGGTAGACTAAAACAACCAAAAGAAGTGGCGTGGTAAAAAGATTGAAAGCCAGAAAGGCTCAACTACTGAAGCTGCTCAACAGCGGCAAAGCAATAAATTGGAACGACTCGGTAAAAATACATGCCGAAGTTGAATACTTAAAAAATTTGCTATCAGTACGTAAGAATCAGACCACAGCCACAGACACATCCACCTACCCTGTAATCCCAAATATTGCCAAAAATAAACCACATTGCCTCCTCCATTCCAAAGCTGGAGAAGACGTGCCCGGATGACTGCCCGGACCACTGTACTCCCCCTACTGCGAGTACACCTGTGCCCCAACAAAGAAGACCGTCGAGGAAGTCCAGCCTGTGCAGCCAACACCGGCCACCTTTTGCCAATCAAGCAAGACCAAGGAGAAGTGAGCGCATATTTTTTTTTACCATGCACTGCGTTGCATATTTTTTTTCATTGCACTGCGATGCATATTTTTTTTATATTATATAAAAATTTAATTTAAAATTGAACGACATTAAAGTTGCCCAATTAGCGTGTGGCCTGAAAACCATACAAAAACAAGGAAGAACGCTATAGTCGAGTACCTCGACTATCAGATACCCGTTACTCAGCTAAAGGGACAAAAGGGAAATGGAGATATGCTAGTAGCAAAGCGAGATTAAAATGCGCCACCTACCGGCAGTAGACAGATTTAAGGGTTATGGGCGTTAGAGTGGGCGTGGCATCAATCGATAGGTATTGACGAGATCAATACATTTCAGTTAAAATTTTTTCTCTAGCATGGAAATTGTAGGCGTCATAGGTTTTGGCGGCTTGTGGGCGTTAGAGTGGGCGTGGCATATTCTCGTAACAAACTTGCGCTGCGTACAAGGCTACGGAATCTAAATCTGAGATCCCAATTCTCTATCTTTAATAGTTTCCGAGATATACACGTTCATAGTTACGAGTTTTTGAAGTTTGGGGGCGGTTTGTGGGCGCTAAAGTTGGCGTGGCAAACTTTTTTTTGGGCCAATCGATAGTTATTGATGAGAACAATACATTTCAGTTAAAATCTTTATTCTAGCATCAAAACTGTAGCAGCCACAGTTTTGGGCGGTTTGTGGGCTTTAGAGTGGGCGTGGCACTCTGCTGAAACAAACTTGCGCTGCGCAGGAATCTCAGGAATCTGCATGCCTAATCCCAGTATTGTAGCTCCTTTAGTTTCCGAGATCTCAGCGTTCATACGGACAGACGGACAGACGGTCAGACGGTCAGACGGTCAGACGGACAGACGGACATGGCTAGATCGACTCGGCTAGTGATCCTGATAAAGAATATATATACTTTATGGGGTCGGATACGCTTCCTTCTGCCTGTTACATACTTTCCGACGAATTCAGTATACCCTTTTACTCTACGAGTAACGGGTATAACTAGGCAGGCTTTACCATTGTTAAAATTTATTTTTATCAAATTTTACAAAAAAATTTTACGGCCCAATAAGGCAAATTTTTAACTACATGAGCCAAACTAAATGGCAAATAAATTATAAATTAAACTACACACCTATAGCTATAGCAGCTCATAGAAAAACACCCAAAATGGGTTTAGTAGACGTAAAAGAAGTGGACTCCACAGCAAACGTTATAAATAAAATCGAGTCCAAAAATATTAATACAGATTTAACGAACATCTTATTATCAATCATTGTCTTTATAATGAGCGCATTTATTTTGTACAAGGCATATATGTTTCATAATAAATGTATATCAAAGAGAGCCATAAATGAAAGCCAGGCTAATGATCTGGACAAAATATAAATACATAAAGCGCCAACAATAATTATAAAAAGATGTTCAAAATAAAATACAAACAAAAGAGCAAACCATTTAATATAAATATGTATGTCCATATATTGATATATTGAATATAGATATTATTTTATCTAACAATCTTTTCTAACGTACAATGAAAATTAAATAAATAAATAAAAAACAAGGAAGAACGCTATAGTCGAGTACCTCGACTATCAGATACCCGTTACTCAGCTAAAGGGACCAAAGGAAAATGGAGATATGCAAGCAGCAAATGCGCCACCTACCGGCGGTAGACAGATTTAAGCGTTGTGGGCGTTAGAGTGGGCGTGGCAAAGTTTTTTTTAATCAATCGATAGGTATTGACAAGACCAATACATTGCAGTTTAAATTTTTTATCTAGCATGAAAATTGTGTGCGCCACAGGCTTGGGCGGTTTGTGGGCGTTAGAGTGGGCGTGGCATATTCGCGTGACAAACTTGCGCTGCGCTCAAGCCTACGGAATCTAAATCTGAAATCCCATTTCTCTATCTTTGATATTTTCCGAGATATCCGCGATCATATTTACGATTTTTTGAAGTTTGTGGGCGGTTTGTGGGCGTTCAAGTGGGCGTGGCAAACTTTTTTTTGGGTCAATCGATAGGTATTGATGAGAACAATACATTTCAGTTAAAATTTTTATTCTAGCATGAAAACTGTAGGAGCCACCGTTTTGGGCGGTTTGTGGGCGTTAAAGTGGGCGTGGCACTCTGCTGAAACAAACTTGCGCTGCGTAAGAAGCTCAGGAATCTGCACGCCTAATCTCAATAGCCTAGCTCTTATAGTTTCCAAGATCTCAGCGTTCATCCGGACGGACAGACAGACGGACAGACGGACAGACGGACATGGCTAGATCGACTCGGCTAGTGATCCTGATCAAGAATATATGTACTTTATGGGGTCGGAAACGCTTCCTTCTGCCTGTTACATACTTTCCGACGAATCTAGTATACCCTTTTACTCTACGAGTAACGGGTATAAAAATAATGTATGTATTAGAATTACTCTTGATAGGGAACCAAACTTTGAGAATAGGGTATTAGCCATACTTAGAAACAGAGCAGAGCCTCTATTAATTTCAGATTTTGAAAACGAATATATGAATAGGTACGACCTAGATTTTTCCCCGCTTATTCATTGCAGCGGTACCTAAAAAGCAATAGTACTGTCTACAGTAAGAAACTGTAAAGTATTTTCGGAAGTAGAAATACACCCAGTACTAAGACATATAAATGTGCTAAAAATTGCGCACAACTAATACAAAAAAAAAAGTACTTTAGTATGGAATGGGAGCAATTAACACTCCACATACGAGAATTGAAGGACACATTTGACAAGTCTTACAAATGTATAAGCCAAAATAGGCCAATACATAAAGACAATATTAATAAACATGCAAAGATTCTTTCAATGCTGCAAGAACTTTAGTACATGAAAATAGGTCAGCGATAAATAAAACGAATTGGTCAAATTATCTAAATTATTGATCAAATTTCGTACAAATCTAATAACTGTCAAAGATTGGTATAATTTAAATATATTGATACCGACAATTTTAAATACACCTTTGACAATAGATCAAGACTCAGACCTAACGGAAAACGAAGATTCCGATTCGAACGAAGGAATCGAAATAAAAGAAAAAGATCTACATGATCTAACAATTCCTGCAGTTATAACAGTAACAGAAGCAGAAGAAGAAGAAGATATAGAATCAGATATAAGCGTGCCAGACACAAAAGAAAACATAATGGCAGATCCAGCAGCCCAAAGGGCATATATTAAAGAAATATCGAATGCCATCCCGGAGTTTAACGGGCAAAGAGTACACCTTCAGAGATTCGTAACAGCTTTAAAGTTGGTTAATCTTACGAAAGGTACATTCGAGGGTTTGGCTGTAGAAGTCATCAAATCCAAAATAATTGGATCGACATTATACAGAGTCCAAAACGAAACCACAATAGAAGATATAATTAAAAAACTGCAAGATACTATAGTCGGAGAAACATCCGACGTAGTTAAAGCCAAAATGGCAAAAATAAGCCAAAAAGGTAAAACTGCAGACAAATTCACCACAGAAATTGACAACCTACGAAAGCTCCTAGAATCTTCGTATATTGATGAAGGCCTATCGGCCGAACACGCTGACAAATTCAGCACTAAGGAAGCCATCACCACAATGGTCAAAAATTGTGAGCATGGCCGCCTCAAAACAATATTGGAAGCAGGCAATTTTGCAAACATGAACGAAGCCGTCGCCAAGTACATACAAACTAGTACTGAGATGACAGGCAATGCCAATTCCACATTGTACACCCACCGTGGAAATAATTATCGGGGTAATAATTATAAAAACAATTATCGCGGTAGAGGTAATAATCGAGGTAATTATAACAATACCAGATATTATCAGAATAACGGATATAATCAAAACAATGGTTATAACAGAAATAACAATAACCAAAATAACAATAATTACAGAAACAATAACCGCGGTGGTAACAACAATGTAGGAAACAGCCGTGGGGGGAACAACAACAACCACAATAACAACGTTAGGGTAGCACAAACAAATTCGGGAAACTCCCAACCACCTTTAGATACGCGACAGTAAACAACATCAAAATTCACACTCTAAATCTCAGTCAAAATACATTTGTCACTTTCACGAACGTAGCAACAGGAAAGGAATTAGTTCTCCTACTAGACACGGTAATATCCATTTTGAAGGAAAATTCCGATAATTTTCAAAACATTCAAGATAATCACATCATAAACATACAGGGGATAAGACAGGAAGTTACCAAATCAAAGGGCTTAACTTCTATTGAAATTCAAACTTCTAAGTACATAATTCCACATGATTTCCATATCGTAAGCATGCAATTCGCTATTCCATGTGATGGAATACTAGGAATCGATTTTATCAAAAGATACAACCGTCAATTAGACTTCAAGCCGTCTGAAGACTGGCTTATAATAAGACCAAATAACCTTAAATATCCAATTTATGTTCCAATAGCATACAGTTCTGGCAACAACTACAACCGTATATATAAACAAGGAAGAACGCTATAGTCGAGTACCTCGACTATCAGATACCCGTTACTCAGCTAAAGGGACCAAAGGGAAATGGAGATATGCAAGCAGCAAAGCGAGATTTAAATACGCCACCTACCGGCGGAAGACAGATTTAAGCATTGTGGGCGTTAGGGTAGGCGTGGCAAATTTTTTTTTTTATCAATCGATAGGCATTGACGAGACCAATACATTTCAGTTAAAATTTTTAATCTAGCATAAAAATTGTGGGCGCCACAGGCTTGGGCGGCTTGTGGGCGTTAGAGTGGGCGTGGCATATTCGCATAACAAACTTGCGCTGCGTACAAGGCTACGGAATCTAAATCTGAAATCCCAATACTCTATCTTTGATAGTTTCCGAGATATCCGCGTTCATATTTACGATTTTTTGAAGTTTGTGGGCGGTTTGTGGGCGTTAAAGTGGGCGTGGCAAACCTTTTTTTGGGCCAATCGATAGGTATTGATGAGAACAATACATTTCAGTTTAAATTTTTACTCTAGCATCAAAACTGTAGAAGCCACAGTTTTGGGCGGTTTGTGGGCGTTAGAGTGGGCGTGGCACTCTACTGAAACAAACTTGCGCTGCGTAAGAAGCTCAGGAATCGGCTCGCCAAATCTCAATAGCCTAGCTCTCATAGTTTCCAAGATCTCAGCGTTCATCCGGACAGACGGACAGACGGACATGGCTAGATCGACTCGGCTAGTGATCCTGATCAAGAATATATATACTTTATGGGGTCGGAAACGCTTCCTTCTAACTGTTACATACTTTCCGACGAGTCTAGTATACCCTTTTACTCTTCGAGTAACGGGTATAAAAATTATAGAAATCCTCATAGTCAACAAGACGAAACTCAAAAACAAGTCCAAAAAATCATCAATGATGAAATAGTGGAACCCTCTTTATCACCTTATAATAGCCCACTTCTGTTAGTACCAAAAAAGTCACTTCCAAATACGGAAAATAAAAAATGGAGATTAGTAATTGACTATCGTCAAATTAATAAAAAACTCTTGTCTGATAAATTTCCACTCCCTAGAATCGATGATATTTTAGATCAACTAGGTAGAGCAAAATATTTCTCATGTCAGGTTTTCATCAAATTGAACTGGAAAAAAGTTCACGGGATATAACATCTTTTTCAACAAACAATGGTTCGTATCGCTTCACGCGATTACCATTCGGTTTGAAAATAGCGCCAAACTTTTTTCAGAGAATGATGACTATAGCTTTCTCTGGATTAGAACCTTCGCATGCATTTCTTTATATGGATGACTTAATAGTCATAGGTTGTTCCGAAAAACATATGCTCAAGAACTTAACTGATGTTTTCGAGAAATGTAGGAAACACAACCTGAAGTTACATCCTGAAAAATGTTCATTTTTCATGCATGAAGTCACTTTCTTAGGACATAAATGCACAGACAAAGGAATCTTGCCCGACGACAAAAAATACGACGTAATTCAAAACTATCCAATCCCACAGGATGCAGACAGCGCTAGAAGATTCATTGCATTTTGCAATTATTACAGACGTTTTATAAAGAATTTTGCTGAATACTCCCGTCACATAACAAGATTATGTAAGAAAGATGTAAAATTTGAATGGACAACACAATGTCAAAACGCCTTCGAACATCTTAAATCAGCATTAATAAATCCCACTCTGTTGCAATACCCAGATTTTAGCAAAGAATTTTGCATAATCACTGATGCTAGCAAATACGCTTGTGGAGCAGTCCTAACCCAAAACAAAAATGGACTACAGCTTCCAGTGGCCTACGCATCAAGATCCTTTACGAAAGGTGAAAGCAACAAGAGCACTACAGAACAAGAATTAGCATCCATCCATTGGGCAATAACACACTTCAGACCATATATTTATGGTAAACACTTCACTGTCAAAACAGACCACAGAGCACTTACCTACTTATGTTCAATGGTAAATCCCAGTTCCAAACTAACACGAATGAGACTTGAATTGGAGGAATATAATTTTACGGTAGAGTATCTAAAGGTGCGCTCTCTAGAATAACCCTCACAGACTTAAAATATATACAAACAACCAATACAATTCTGAAAGTCACTACCAGAAACCAAAGTAGACAAAAATCCTGCGCAGGAAAAGAACAAATAGAATTGCATAAGCAATCTATAGAAAAAGCTTCAGAGCCCAACGTATATGAAGTCATTAATAATGATGAAGTACGTAAAGTAGTGACCTTGCATGTAAATAATAAAATGTGTTTATTTAAGCACGGAAAGAAAATTACAGCAAGATATGATGTTAGCGATTTGTATACTAATGGAACCATTGACTTAGGTCAATTCTTTCAAAGGCTTGACAAGCAGGCCGGTATTCACAAAGTCAGCCAACTCAAAGTGGCACCGTGGGAAAATATCTTTGAACATGTTTCAATTGATAATTTTAAAATTATGGGCAATAATATATTGAAATCATTGAGAGTAGCGCTACTCAAACCGGTGACCGTAATAAAAAATAATAAAGAATGAAAAATAATAAATGCCAAAATTCGAAACCGACTAAATATACTAAGACCCCACTAATTATAACTTAAACTCCACAAAGAGCTTTTGATAGAGTAATTGTAGATACTATTGGTCCACTTCCAAAATCGAATAATGGAAGCGAATACGCAGTAACGCTCATCTGCGATGATACCTAGTAGCTATACCTATACCAAATAAAAGTGCAAATACAGTAGCAAAAGATATATTTGAAGATTTTATTCTAAAGTACGGTCCAATGAAGACGTTCATTACGGACATGGGAACAGAATATAAAAATTCAATTATTGAAGATCTATGTAAATACTTACATATTAAAAACATAACTTCAACTGCACACCACCACCAGACTGTAGGTACCGTGGAGCGAAGCCACAGAACACTCAATGAGTTCATTCGTTCATACATCTTAGTTGACAAAAGAGATTGGGATGTATGGCTACGATACTTCGTCTATTGTTTTAATACAACCCCATCTATGGCACATGACTATTGTCCATATGAGCTAGTTTTTGGTAAAAAGTTTCAAACCTACCAAAACATTTTAATAGCATAGATAAGATAAAACCCCTTTATAATATAGAAGATTATGCTAAGGAATCCAAATTTAGAATGGAACAGGCAATTAAGAGAGCTAGACTAATGCCAGAATCTCATAAGTTAAAACAGAAAATTAGTTACGACAAAACTAGTTTAGATTTCGATTTAAAAATAGGAGATCAGGTTTTATTGAAAAATGAAACAGGACATAATTTAGATTCGAAATATACAGGTCCTTATAAGGTAGAACAAATAGGAGATAGAGATAACATAACCTTAATAAATAATAAAAATAAAAAACAAATAGTACATAAAGATAGATTAAAACTCTTTATTTCATAATTAATTTTTATTTTTTAAATATATCACGTATGGCCATACATAATATAAGAACATATAGAATAACCATATCTAAAAAAAGGATACAAAAAAATTAAAAATGGAAAAACAATTTAAAAACAAAAAAAAAATAATATCAAAGAAAATAACTCCATTATATTACGTTATTTTTCAAAAGGAGGGAGATGTAGTATGCACTTATATCGAATATCTACTGTACCAAGAGTACTTGAAGCAAACACACTGTAACACTCTGTTGCAGTGTTTACATAAACAAAGGCCCGGTCATAAACCTAAGTGGCCGAAACATGAGTCGACCGGCGGCGTACACAGAAAGTGCAAGTGTCAGCATTCTGATGCACGCCGGCCGCTCAGCCAAACTCAAGTACATGCATATACCTCCGCGCTCCAAAATAAGTGAGCATAGCTATATACTTAAGAATATAAAGGCCGTCTCTCCGCTGCCGTTGTTGGCAGCGCCGCTACGAGACTTAGACCTCCTTAGCTCCTAAGTAAATTAAGTTTGACAAGAAACTCTTTTGAGCTCAGAGCGGCAACAACGGCTGCTCAGCTCCTAATGCAACCAAAATAAATCTTTTAAATAAATGATATAAAATCCAAACCAAACCGGACTTATACTTTTTTGGGATATACAAAAACCTACATCGAAGTAAACTATTACAGTGGTGTGAACTTAGCCAGATCGGGAGAATTATCCGTGTGCCCGCCGTTTCCAAACTTTAACAAAGAAAATCAAAATTGGGAAACGTACCTCCAACAATTAACACAGCACTTCTCCGCTTACGCGGTGCAAGCAGCAGATAGGAAAAAAGCGTATTTTCTATCGTGGGCAGGCACTCACATATTTGAGCTTGTAAAAAATCTGTTTGGTAGCGAAAACTTGGACCAGCAGACATATGAACAAATAACGGAAAAACTAACAGAACATTTCAAGCAGAAGCGTCATATTGTTGCTGCACGGTACGAATTCTTCAAACGTCAGATGCGGGACTCACAGACAAATAAGGAATGGGTCGCCGATCTACGTGGCATTGCTAGAGAGTGTCAATTTGATTGCCAATCCGATGGGTGTTCATTTAATTACGTTAATGAAATGATCCGCGATCAAATAATTGTGCGCACTCCATTCGACGCAATTCGCACAGCCGCTTTGCAGAAGTTGCAGCCGTCGCCCGAAGACCTTCTCTCAATTGCCGAAACTTACGAGGCAACAACAAAGACAGCGGCAGTAATCAAAGAGAGTGAGAAGAGAGCTCTTGATACAAACGCAGTATACACACAAAAAGCAAATCATCAAAAACGAAATTTTTGCAACGACCACCAATTCTGGTGCAACGGTGTCAGTATTGAATGTCAATACATACAAAAAGCTAAACAGCCCGAGACTGCAGAAGTGCGATCGAATCTTGCACGCATTTGGCCAACAACAAATTCCTGTACTGAGTGAGTTACACACTGTAGCAAAGTGTGGCAAAAAATTGGCAAATGTGGTGATAATTGTGGCTAATGTGGAGAACTCCAATAATCTGTTCGGCTTGGATTTGTTTAAAACATTCAATTTTGAAATTCATCAAATCGCAAACGTCACTGAAAAGCAGGGGACTCAAATGACAGATCTTTGCCAAAGGTATATGGAAGTATTTGAGCCGGCTATTGGGACGATAAAAAACTTTAGGGCAAGCATTTACCTTAAACTAAATTCCGTGCCAAAGTTCTACAAAAGCAGCAAATTCCGTTTGCCCAATTGGATAAGTTCAGGGAGGAAGCGCAGCGTCTCATAGAAGCAGGTATTTGGAAACCCATAAAATTTAGCAACTGGGCATCGCCAATAGTACTAGCACCGAAGCCAGGATGAGCACTACGAATCTGCGGCGATTTCAAGCAAGGCGTCAATTCCCAGTTGGACATCGAGCAATATACATTGCCGACACGTGAGTCTTTGTTACACAAAATTCGTCACGCCACGCATTTCTCCAAAATAGACCTCAAAGACGCATACTTACAAATGGAGTTAGACGATGCAGCGAAAGAAATTATGGTTGTCAACACGCCGTTTGGTCTCTTTCAATACCAACGTTTGCCGAATGGAATAGCTAGCGCACCAGCTTTATTCCAGCGTCACCTTGAGCAACTTCTAAGTGAAATAGAAGGTTGTGGAAATTATCTCGACGACATAATTATTTCGGCTCCTACAGTGGAATAACACCAAGCCAGACTTAAACAAATTTTATGCATTTTACAGGCGAATGGCATAAAATGTAAGAAAGAGAAATGTTTCTTTCTAAGGGATGAAATTGAGTACCTTGGGAGAAGGGTCAGTGTTAAGGGCATCCTTTCGGATTCGTCAGGACTAGAAGCCGTTAAGGAATTAAAGCCGCCCTCTAATCTACAACAACTAGATGCGTTCATGGGAAAAATGAACTACTACTGCAATTTCATTCCAAATTGCTCCCAGTTAGCTTCACCCCTAAATCAATTGCGTAGAAAGAACGTACCCTTTAAGCTTGGACCAGAGCAACAGCAAGCTTTCTCAGCGTTAAAGAAGCATATCCTCCACGCTACTGAGCTAGCACATTTCAACGAGAATCTTCCGCTTGTTCTAGCCACAGATGCATCCTCTTTCGGCATTGGTGTTGTATTGTCACACATACATCCAGATGGCAAGGAAAAGCCAATAGCCTTCGCATCGAAAATCCTTGACGTTCATCAAGTCCGATACAGCCAAATTGAGAAGGAAGCCCTTTCAATCATATTTGGGGTAAAGAAGTTTCATCAGTATGTATATGGCAGGAAATTTATTCTCATAACTGATCACAAGCCGTTGGTCACAATCTTTAATCCTAGCAAGCATTTGTCAACAATGACTTCAAACAGACTCCAGCGTTGGGCTATAATATTGATGGCTTACAATTTTAAGATTAAATATCGCTCAACCACAGCTCATGGAAACGCGGACGCACTCTCACGCCTTCCTATAAGCTCAGATACCCTTTTCGATAAGGAAGAGGAATGCTATAACATCGTCGATATATCCTGTCCAACAAATGCCGATATCATCAACGAAAGTCTGAAAAGCGATAAAATTTTTCAGAGAGTATACACTTCGTATCAACTGGTTGGCCAGAACAACAGGATGATCCCGAAATACAACCTTACTTCAGCCGTAGATTTGCCTTGACGATCAACAACAAGCTGCTATGTCTCCATTCTGATATCAACAGAATTATTATTCCTCGCAAGCTTCGAAGTAAAATTCTAATACTTCTTCACGACGGTCACTGGGGAATAGTTCGCATGAAACAACAAGCTCGTCAGCACGTTTGGTGGCCTGGTATCGACGACGACATAGCACAACTAACTAAGAGTTGCAGCGTTTGCAAGGTAGGCAACCCAGCCCCGATAAAAGAGTTTCAAAGCTGGCCAAAAGCTACAAGTGCCTGGGAAAGGATACACATAGACTTTGCGGGACCTATATTTGATTCAATGTGGTTAATATGCGTCGATGCTTATTCTCAGTTCCCGTTCATAACCCAAATGTCGTCCACTACAACTGCAAACACTATATCAGCGCTCACAGCTATATTTGCAATTGAGGGTTACCCTAAAACAATTGTCAGTGATAATGGACCGCAACTCACTGCAGAAACCTTTAAGGAATTTTGCCTTTAAAATGGAATTAACCACCTTATAACAGCTCCTTTTCACCCAGCATCAAATGGACTTGCTGAGCCCTTCGTCCAAACTTTTAAAACTTCTGTCGGCAAAAACATAAAGGACGTTTATTCAGTAAAAACAGCCGTTACAAAATACCTTAGTTCGAATCGTTTCACCCCGAACTCAGAAGGAAAAAGTCCTGCAGAACTTCTACATGGTCGCCCTGTGCGTACGATCTTAAGTCAACTTTTTGAGAAATAGACTAAAAGCCAGCATATCAAACCAAACAAGTATTCGCCGAACCAAAAAGTATTTGTTAAAAATTACACCAGGGGAGAAAAGTGGATAAAAGCTGTCATCGATCGGTCCATAGGCCGTATGGTATTTATTCTTCGAACATCCACAGGTGTTATTAAGCGCCACATAAATGAGATCAAGCCCAGATCTGATCACGATGACCTCAGTAGCAGCTCCAAAGATGACAATACTCCGTTTTGGTGGATGCCCGACACTTCCAATCCACCCACAACTCCGCCAAGCCCAAGACATGAAGAACAGCGGACATCTAGCCCATCACAGCCTCTCCAATCCACCCAAGCTTCCAATGAAGTACCAGCACCAATCCAGCTAGATGAGCTCCAACCGTCACAGCCACGTCGATCTGGTATCCCCATCCGCAGCAGTACTCGTTCGCGCCAAGATGTCAACCGTTTCCAACCCCCAGATTTCAGAAAGCGTAAAACTACTAACAAAATGTAAATTTAGGGGAGAGATGTGATATGTATCATAATCACGAAATCTTGGCCATTTGCCGTTTACTTTATCGATATTCTCTGTTATCATGTACACACTAACATACCAAAAATACCACAGCTATACAGAGCCAAATAAAGTCAGTTGGACATAAAATCTCAACCCGATCTGTCGTCTCCTTTTAATCGGAACACAACAGCTATAATTATTAAATTTAAAAATACAAAAAATGATATTCCCAATAGTATAAGTTAATATGTCAAGAAACACCGAAGCTATAATTTGATTCATATTATTTTCCCACCAATTTTCCGATCGTTCCTATGGCAGCTATAGTCGAGTACCTCGGATATCAGATACACGTTACTCAGCGAAAGGGACCAAAAGAAAATGGAGATATGCAAGCAGCAAAGCGAAATTGAAATGCGCCACCTACCGGCGGTAGACAGATTTAAGCGTTGTGGGCGTTAGAGGGGCGTGGCAAAGTTTTTTTTGGATCAATCGATAAGTATTGACGAGACCAATACATTTCATTAAAAATTTTTTATCTAGCATAAAAATTGTACGCGCCACAGGCTTGGGCGGTTTGTGGGCGTTAGAGTGGGCGTGGCATACTCGCGTAACAAACTTGCGCTGCGCTCAAGCCTACGGAATCTAAATCTGAAATCCCATTTCTCTATCCTTGATATTTCCATATTTACGATTTTTTGAAGTTTGTGGGCGGTTTGTGAGCGTTACAGTGGGCGTGGCAACCTTTTTTTGAGTCAATCGATAGGTATTGATGACAACAATACATTCCAGCTAAAATTTTCATTCTAGCATCAAAACTGTAGGAGCCACAGTATTGGGCGGTTTGTGGGCGTTAGAGTGGGCGTGGCACTCTTCTGAAACAAACTTGCGCTGCGTAAGAAGCTCAGGAATCTGCACGCCAAGTCTCAATAGCCTAGCTCTTATAAGTTCCGAGATCTCAGCGTTCATCCGGACAGACAGACGGACGATCGGACATGGCTAGATTGACTCGGCTATTGATCCTGATCAAGAATATATATACTTTATGGGGTCGGAAAAGCTTCCTTCTGCCTGTTACATACTTTCCGACGAATCTAGTATACCCTTTTACTCTACGAGTAACGGGTATAATTATTTTTCTAGCATGAAAATTGTAGACGCCTTGTGAGCGTAAGAGTGGGCGTGGCATATTCGCATAACAAACTTGCGCTACGTACAAAGCTACGGAATCTAAATCCCAATTCCCTATCCTTGATAGTTTCCGAGATATCCGCGTTCATATTTTTGTGGGCCTACCGGCGGTAGACAGATTTAAGCGTTATGGGCGTTAGAGTGGGCGCGTCAAATTTTTTTTGGGTCAATCGTTATTGATAAGGACAATACAATTCATTAAAAAATTTTATTCTAGCATTAAAACTATAGGAGCCACAGTTTTGGGCGGTTTGTGTGCGTTTTTGGGCTTGTCAATACCTATCGATTAATACAAAAAAATTATTTGCCACGCCCACTCTAACGCCCATAACGCTTTAATCTGTCTACCGCCGGTAGGTGGCGCATTTCAATCTCGCTTTGCTGCTTGCATATCTCCATTTCCCTTTGGTCCCTTTAGCTGAGTAACGGGTATCTGATAGTCGAGGTACTCGACTATAGCGTTCTTCCTTGTTGGTTTTAGGGTCTTAGGGACTATATGGGTGTTTTAAGAAGCTATAGATAGAAAACTTTTGCTCTACGACTTTTGGAAAAGTCCGCTAGTTTAGCGGCAAATCAAAAAATAGCTACATAACAACTAATGCTACTGATACGAGCTAAATGTCGCTGAAAAGATAATTCAATATGGTAATAACGATGCTTTTGCTTAAATTCTCTAAAATCAAATGAATTAAAGTTTTAGCATAAAGCTTTTTGTTTAACCATCTTTTGTTTATGTTCTCAAAATAGGTTCGAACAATTTCTATTTCATTTTCAAACTACATAGCCCTTGGGATTCCTTAACTTTTGATCTATAACACTTTTTGTCATAAAAATTATCCTTTAGAAGTTATTGAGCAATAAAAAGTGCAACCCGGTCCATGCTTACCTTGAATGCCCAAAAATATGAATCATTAATTTGATGGCACAAAATTCTTATAAAAAATGTTTTTAAAAATATTATTAAAAGTCTTAAAAATTTTGTAGTTTGAATTTCCGATGTCGAAGAACACATACTCTACTTGAATTCCTAGAAACAATTTTTCTACAATTAGGTACGGGGTACATTAACCAAGTGAACGTGGCCTTGCCAACGAAAATGTATATATTGAATTTAATGCTATTACAATATATATGAGAATTACAGAAAAAGTGAACATAACTCCTATTTTATAATTGATTTTTAAGTAAAAACTTCTGATATCAAATAAAAACACCTCTTTACGAGGTAAGGGTGGTGACGACCGCACATCAACTATCAAAAGTTCTGTTATAAATTTTGTGACGATAAAATGATTATAATTTCGAATAAATATATACACTTTTTAAAATGTTCTTATTCGGCGCGCTGCAAAAGAATATGCTGTTGTATGCTTAAAAGCTTAAATATTTTGCTGAAGCGGGCAAAATGAAAACCTTTTAGAAAATGTATTTAATTTGTCGAATTTACAAGCATTTTTCACCACAAAATTGATATCTGAGCCTTTGTAAGTTGATGTGCGATCGTCACGACCCCTTGCCGCGTTAAAAGGTCATTTTATTTGAAACTGATATACATAAAAGTATAAATGTAATACTTGAATGTGATCATTAATCGTGTAGAAGTTTGAAGCCTGTTACATCTAAAGTTCCCGCGTAACTAGCGAGTTTTTCCAAAAGTGTTTTAGCGTGTGTTATCTATATCGAGCAGCAATAATGCTATAATGCGGTTTTCAGAATACTTAAACAAGGGGGCAGACATTTTTATTTGAAAAGAGCCCCAAAATCTTTATTATACCCGTTACTCATAGAGTAAAAGGGTATACTAGATTCGTCGGAAAGTATGTAACAGGCAGAAGGAAGCGTTTCCGACCCCATAAAGTATATATATTCTTGATCAGGATCATTAGCCGAGTCGATCTAGCCATGTCCGACTGTCCGTCTGTCCGTATGAACGCTGAGATCTCGGAAACTATAGGAGCTACAATACTGGGATCAGGCATGCAGATTCCCGAGATTCCTGCGCAGCGCAAGTTTGTTTCAACAGAGTGCCACGCCCACTCTAACGCCCACAAGCCGCCCAAAACTGTCTCCTACAGTTTTGATGCTAGAATAAAAATTTTAGCTGATATGTATTGTTCTCATCAATACCTATCGATTGACTTAAAAAAAAATTTGCCACGCCCACTTTAACGCCCACAAACCGCCCACAAACTTTAAAAAATCGTAAGTATGAACGTGGTCATCTCGGAAACTATCAAAGATAGAGAATCGGGATCTCAGATTTAGATTCCGTAGCTTTGTACGCAGCCCAATTTTGTTAAGCGAATCTGCCACGCCCACTATAACGCCCAAAAACCGCCCAAACCTGTGGCGCCCACAATTTTCATGTATATGTGGGCGTTAAGAATTTTGCGCTGCGCTCAAGGCTACGGAATTTAAGTCTGAAATCCCAATTCTCTATCTCTGATAGTTTACGAGATATCCGCGTTCATATTTAAGATTTTTTGTTTGTAGGCATCTTGTGGGCGTTTAAGTGGGCGTGGGATACTTTTTTTGGGTCAATGGATAGCTTTTGATGAGAAGAATACAATGCAAATTAAAGATTTAAACGGTTTGTGGGCGTTAGAGGGCGTGTAGCACACTGACGAAACAAACTTGCGCTGCGCAGGAATATCTAGAATCTGCATGCCTAAGCCCAGTATTGCAGCTTTGAAAGTTTCCGAGATCACGGCGTTCATACGGATAGACAGGCATACGGACATGGTTAATGATCCTGATCGAGAGTATATATACTTTACTTTCCGACGAATCTAGTATACCCTTTTACTCTACGAGTAACGGGTATAAATACGGCATTGAGATCATTTAATAAAAATCAGCGTGAGCATTAGTCGTTATGAAATTATTGTTTTCTTAACTAGACGGTTTTTCCAAAAGAGGTATAATGAAATTTTTCAGCTCAAGCTGCTTATGCTACAAAAAAACAGGTCCCTAAAACATAAAAAATGGAGGACACCCTGACTAGCAGACACCAACAAATTTGAAGAGAATAAGTGATTGCTTATTTAAACACATTAAAAAAGTGCAAAAAGTCTGCTAGACGTTTTTGCACTTCTAAAAATGTATTTTGGGTTGTGCGTTATAAAATGCCACTATCTGAAGCAAGTATTAAATATTACTAATGTCAATCAAATAATGCACAAATGGTCTAGCTTAGTTAAGGAAATATGTGTTCCGGTTGACATTCTATTGGAAATGTTCATATGTATTTATATTTAGCTAATGAGACTTGCGTCGTTAAAAACAAATATGTTTTCTATTTGAGTGGTCTATGGCTGAAACTGGATGCGCAGACAGGGGTGGATATCTGCGTTTCCTAAGACATTTGGAATACCAAGTGGTGTCAAATGACACTGCCTGTATGTTTTAATCCGTGAAAATACCTGCGGCGATGCTGGTAACAAGACCCCACCTTAAACCTCTTCAAGGTTATTATACGGTCACATGCTGAGCCCTAAGGGTGACATGGTGGATGTCAGCTCTGTTCGAATTGTACGATAATTTGTAAAAGTCAAAATCTATCTTTTCAGCAAATAGAAGCTGCGGCCAGTCGTTCGAGCTCAGGTGGTTTAGGTTTGCTGAACCACTAGGGTAGCGCAGTGTGCTGCTCGGCGGGTGGGTGTAGGAGGGGGCTATTGGCCCAAAAACATGATAGCCACACTGACGTAAATGTATTGTACAAAGTTCAGACGAGGACTTTGTATTCGTGTGTTTGAAGAGTTTTCTGCTCATGATTATGTTAAATCCAGTGCACGTGCTCAAAGCAAAGATTTTTTCAATGCGAGCGAGCCGCACGTGTACCAAAGCCAACGGGTGTAGCGTACGTGGCATTATACCACCGAAGCTCTCTGTCAAGCCACCCTTTCTCGTAACCACCCATCCACAGAAAGGAACATAAAACGAGGTAGGACTGCAGCTCTACAGGGAGTGTTTGTAGCTTGTATTCTATTACACAAGTTTAGTTTAAAAATCGACATTAAGAAACGTGCGTCCGTCAACTCAAAGAAAGTCCCATCCACTGTTCTTGCCTTCTTTCTCTTTACCCTCCTCCAAACACAGTTCTGATTTCGGAAGAAATCGCACTGATGTGGCTGCCAGCGGAAAGGGAAAACAAAGCCGAGCTGCGAGGAAGCGTACTGTGAGTACGGCGCTTGATATTTGACGTGGAGGTAAACTGCGGCTGGTTGTGAGAGTCGAAGAAGTGCTGAGCAAGGTAATGCTCTCTGGCTGTTTCGTTTCGAAAGTGTGTAATAAAGCGAAACGCTCCCGCAAATTAAGACACGCTACTTGAACCCTCAATTATGTGGCCATTGCAGCCCCAGATTCTTGGCATATACCGGCCTTAGACCTCCAGCACGGTCTAAGGTTTAACGGGCCAATGCAACATATGTCTGTATTTACCCATGGCTTTTGCTGCCGATTTGCACGCTTTAATTAAGGAAGCGGCTTTGCGTTGTTGGATTCCTAGCTTTGTTTGGCAGCTGATTAAACTAATATAAATCATTATACCCGTTACTCTTAGAGTAATAGGGTATACTAGATTCGTCGGAAAGTATGTAACAGGCAGAAGAAAGCGTTTCCGGCCCCATTAAGTATATATATTCTTGATCAGGATCACTAGCCGAATCGATCTAGCCATGTCCGCCTGTCCGTCTGTCCGTATGAACGCCGAGATCTCAGAAACTATAAGAGCTACAATACTGGGATAAGGCATGCAGATTCCTGAGATTCCTGTGCAGCGCAAGTTTGTTTTAGCAGAGTGCCGTGCCCACTCTAACGCCCACAAGCCGCATAAAACTGTGGCTTCGACAGTTTTAATGCTAGAATAAAAATTTTAACTGAAATGTATCATCAATACCTATCGATTGACCCAAAAAAATAGTTGGCCACGCCCACTTTAACGCCCACAAACCGCCCACAAACTTTAAAAAATCGTAAGTATGAACGTGGATATCTCGGAAACTATCAAAGATAGAAAATCGGGATCTCAGATTTAGATTCCGAAGCTTTGTACGCAGCGCAATTTTGTAACGCGAATATGTCACGCCCACTATAACGCCCACAAACCACCCAAGCCTGTGGCGCCCACAATTTTTATGCTAGATAACAAATTTTAACTGAAATGTATTGGTCTCGTCCATACATATCGATTGATCCAACAAAAATTTGCCACGCCCACAACGCTTAAATCTGTCTTCCGCCGGTAGGTGGCGCATTTAAATCTCACTTTGCTGCTTGCATATCTCCATTTCCCTTTGGTCCCTTAAGCTGAGTAACGGGTATCTGATAGTCGAGGTACTCGACTATAGCGTTTTTCCTTGTTTTAAAATGCGTTTGTGTACAAATAGCGCCATTATTATCGTTCCGTGATGTCAGGTGCCCCGCGGCATTTTAACCACATTACATCGATGTTAAATTCCATTGCAAGTAATAACACAAGCTTACAGAGAATATTCCTTTCGAAGGATAAGGGTAGTTTCTGGTAGAGTTGAGATAGATCACGAAAAAGAAGTCAAAAATATTTTTTATGGATCAATTTTTTTTTCAGGATTTATTTAAGAAAATATTTTTGTAGTATCTCTGTGTTTTTTGGTTATATCTCGAGTGGAGCTAATAACTATAATGCCACTCTTTAATTTTGCCGAAAGCCATAAGCTACCATTCAGCAATGTGTAAGAATTTGGAATTTTTTAACAATTTAGGGACTGTACAAAGCGCACCAGGAGAGTGTGCGAAGGCGACTACTCTATATACACGAAAGAATGATAATCTACCATCATGGTCCGATTGTAACGAGTGATACACCAATCGAAAAGTATCTCAAAAACTACAAGGGTTGCATACCAAGACATTGAGAAGAAAGTGTAAAAGTGAATATATAGAAAATTGGATCTTTTAAGGCCGTTGGGGATAAATGGATATGTTTGTAATCTAGTAGTATTTATTTCAATATATGACACGAGTCGAATGGCACCTTTTTTGTTAGAACCTAATGCTGCGTTCAAAAGTTATACGCTAAATAAGATTTTGGGGGACTTCTCGAAATGAAAATTTTTTTTGTTTGTCAGTTTGTCCCAAAACTTTGATTAAGGGTCCTGAATATTTAAGATGATGTTAAACAGCTTAAAGCTTAATTCTCACATCCACGAAATCTGCGAGCTAACCATAGGAGTGAGCGGGAGGCAAACAGGCGGCTAACGCTTTTCGTCGGGTCTGTTTTTCAGTGCGGTACTCAATTGAGCTAAGGAAATACCATAGAATAGTTGAATTGCTGAAGGAGATCCACAAGAGAATCCCAGTGGGATGGAACATGCCTAGTGGGACATCCTGCCGGACGAGTCCACTGAAAGAATATACGTTGTATTAATATATGTATCCTTTTAGCAGAACAACCAGTAATACCATCTCTAAAGAGCTCTCC
>NW_023665529.1:0-105096 GCF_014743375.2 Drosophila subpulchrella
GTCCTGTTTACGTCAGACATTGTCCACGAAAACATGTTTGATGTCCCTCCCCTGGCCGTGGAATCATAAACACTTTTGGCCATACAGTATCGGTCATATAAAATACATCCATAAATGAGACACAAACGGAATTAAGCAAACACTAGTGCGCCGTTAGTTGTTTCCGTTCCGCAATTTCATTGCCAGCCTGCCAGAAAGTATGCATCGAAATGTTTTCCCTCGTGTCGGATAATAAACACATAAATATGGACCGAGTTTCACTTCAAGGTCGAAATCAGGCAATCAACGGATTTAGTTACAATCGAAGCCAATCATGTGCCTGTGCCGAGAAACAAACCATAAAAATCCACATAAAATATAATTGAAAGACTTGTAAGTTCCTCTTTAAACGACTTTCGCGTGCGTTGTTTTTTGAGGCTAGTGCGATTTTTAGCTAAGATATGGCTTTGAAATTGCGATTCTTATTATGGTTCTGACACAAGGGATATATATTATTTTTGCTTTTGTCTGATAAAGAGAGAATAAAAAGAGAATAATAGGATAGTTTAAGGTCAAGTGTACTTCAACACTTTAACTCTGAAATATATTTAGACATCATTTTTTAAATATAGGCCATCAAGATGTTTTAAAATTAAAATTCTAGTATGTTATGAAGATAAAAAGTATACCCTGATTGTCAAAACTAAATAGTATTCTCTGAAACAAATTCTATATTTTAATACAAAAGAATACATATATTCATTATATATGTACATTTTATATGTCCAGTGAGTTTTATCAAGAGGCGCGTTGAGTCAACAATGGAACTTTCTTATTATGTGGTTCCAGTGGTGGCTGGGTTACCCACGGGCACAGTGAATTCCGCAAAAGGCATTCGATATACGGTCTTATATCGATGGCCTCAGTGGTCGGAGGGCTGAGCACTATTAGCACGGCAACCAAGATGGTCATCAAGAAAACGGAGAACTGCATGGTGACTGGGTGACTGTTTTACTACGTCTCACTCCAAACGGTTTCCAATTTTATACTCGTAGAAAAGCTATTCTTTGCCCAGTTGGGTAAAGTTTTCTTAAACTTTATTTGTGGTTGCTCACAAATATTTACGGGCTGATTGTATGGGATTAAACAATGATAGTACAATTTGTTACACTGAGACATTTACTGAGATAAAAACTGGGTCAAAACCTTTAAAAAAACGATAAAAGGTTTTTAATAATTTTAAAAATTTGTATTAAGCGTTTAACTTTTTATAATATTTTAGCCCTGTTTTTTGCATCTTATTCTCTATGTATAAAATAAACGTCGTCAAATCGATCCTCTCTTTAAATAATATAAGTTATAGTCGTTAAGTTGTATTTTTTTTTACAAAATTATTATTAATTCGCCTCAGACTCATTAACAAGTGTAGCGTGCCATTTGTTTAACTGATCATAAAGAATCAACTATTTAATGCTTTGATGTTTATCAGCACTCAATGATGAGCTTGCAACCGAGTCTATGATATTTACTAATAAAATATAAATTGTGTTAGGACAACACATTATTACCAACAAAATAGCAATTGTATACTTTTTTAACAATCATCTTTATTTCAATGAAGATTATCCGTAAAGTAACATAAATATCTGAGCTAGTTAAGTAAATATTTTTAAACAGAATATCACAAATTCAAAAACAAAATTCACTTTGTTATTGGATTGTGTAAAATAGTTATTGCCAAAAATGATAGGCAAATTAATAAAGATTTCGGCATCTGAAAGAACAAATTGGGCAGCCCAATTTGTTTTAGATACATTTACTAGTAATGCCATTAGTGTACACGTTGAGGCGTGAGATCCTGCCACTTGCTAAGATCGATTTGGGGTATGAAATTGCAGTTGAGTAGTAAGTTGCTATGGATAGAGACATAATATATAAAAGAGATAGTTTATAAATAAAAAAATTATTGACTTACTGTGAGTTCGGGAATACAAATACGTTTGGCTGAATTAAATGCAGATAGTTGGCGTTGTTGCAGAACAAGCTGGCCAGGCTCACTTTTCGGATCTCTGCCAGTTGAACTGTGAATTGGGGAATTTTAAAATTCTGTTGTCTTTATAAATAACATCCACTTACCACGTGTAAATCCACCTGCGTTCTCTCGCTCGAAGAAAAACCTATCGCCGCGACGTGTGTTCAGGAACTGTTTTCCCACTATACACAATAGAGTGGGTCCAAAAAGAGCATCTGGGACATGGTATTCCAGAGTTCCAGCTACACCTAGCTCCACATGATCCGGAGTGGCGTACAATCGACGCAACAGTGATATTTTCTACATCAAAATTAAATACAGTCTTCCGATTTACAATAACTATCACTAAAAGCTACCTCTCCGGGAATCTCGTGAGCAAAATCAGCCCAATCCACAGCTCTACGCAATCCGCAGAACTCTCGCACATCGTTGTAGGAGGCCAAGCCGAAGTCTCGTGCCCTCTGAATATCTATAGCCTTCAGATCCGATCCGTAGTCCTCGAACTCCTTGCGGTTGAAGTAGTGTTTGATCTCCCGATCGATGTTACCATCCGATCGCTTGTGCAGCTGAGTGGCCAAACCTCTCAGTAGAGCATCGAAGTTGTCGGCTGTATCCAGTAAGCGGATGGTCTCCGTTCGACTGATGTAATCACTCAGGCGCAGCGTTTGGTTAGAGTTGCGATCGGGGGCAACCAGCCTATACAAAAAATTAATTTAATATTAAATAATGAAACCTTGCTATATCAAATCGAATACTTACGAGAACCAGCCGGGAATCTGGTTGTGGGCGTAGCGGAAGGCAGCGGCGGAAAACTCCGCATAGGCAGCAGGATTGACTGTCTCATCGTAGTCGTTCACGTACTCAGTCGGCTCCACTGGATAGATCAGGCCATTCAGGTAGGTATAAGTGCGACCCACGAACAGCGGCAGCCAGTCGTAGTAGGTGATCTTCTGGAACTGGGCTATGTTGATCTTGCGAGCCTCCTGGAAGATGCGCTCGTCATCGTGGTCGGGGTTAATCAGCGCCAGATTCTCGGCCAGACGATTGTGCTCCCGCACCAGCAGAGTCTGCAGCACGGCGATGGTGGGCAATAATTGGTTACGCTTGTCGGGCATACTATAGCACTCGCTCTTGGACCCGCACTCGCCATTCTCATTTTGGCTTACCGGCAGCCAGTGCTGTCCATTCGTGTAGCTTGTCCTCAAAAGACCGCCCTTGAACAGTCTCACTTTCCTGTTTTGCGATGGATTGTTGCCATAGACCGTGGAGAGATCCAGGTAGGCAGTGTCCACCGACAGCTTTTCGGGATAGGGTGATCCAGTCTTCGGGCAAATGGCATCCGCTTCGGACACACTTGCGAGCAAAGTGCAGGCAGGTCTTGCCCGTGTGATAGGCGATGGGTCCTCCACGTGGCAGACTAATGGTCAGAACAGCGGGGATGACGTGGCTCGGCACAGCAATCCTTGGGAGCTCCCTGTGTGCTCAGTTGCTAATGTCATGGGCCACGAACTGTCCCCATTGCATGGCCGCCATGGTGCGGAACAGATCGTTCCTCGTCTGCTCGCCGTACAGGGACAAGGAGATTAGTCGGGCATTCGGAGCCTGCTCCACTTGACGGGGAGGCAAGAGCCTGCGATATGGTGAAACGGAAATTCCAAAACTCCGGATACAACAGGTTATTGCACGATCCATCCAAAGTTCGGTAGTGCACATTTCGAGTATCATTCAGGCAGTTGCGAGGCGGAATGCCACACCTTTAAAGCCTGTTGAGGAGCAAGAAGGCTCGGTCCAACTGTTGTGCACACTGTTGGAATTGTACTTGGGCATAAAGTCCTTGATCAAGGCATCCAAACTTCCGTCACTGACCGCGGGACGAATTTCAAAAGCCATTCCGTTTGGAACGGGACAAGGCTCCGTCGCCCGAAAACGGACACCTGGTGGCCACCGCACAGCCAACAAGCTCAGAACCACCAGAAACACTCTCATAGCACCGACGACACAACAAAACTCAATGCAGCACCAGCAGCTGGGCGCCCATATATAGATCTCCGCCAGCTGCTCGCCCTCACGTATCTGCGAGCTCCGAAGACGTGATAATACAACGCTACATTCTTGGTAAGATCGGCAAGATGGAAGAACGTGCAGAAGTATGCGAGCATAACTTTCAAATATTCGGAAGTCTTTTACTTAGGCGAAATTCATAATCAAATAATTTCGACCGGAACGTGTTTACGGTCAAAAAAAAAAAAGGTTACAATAGTCAAGTTCTTATTAAACGTAGGTGATACAAAAAGACAAAAAAATGGTAGTTGCATTTTGGCCAAAAGCATGTAACATTACAACAGATAAAACTAAGTCATTAAGAAGTGAGTTAAGTAACGAGTTCCGACTTATATTTTTTTGTTGAGTAACTAGTGTAAGAAATATAAAGTTATCATATGATTAACTAATGAATATAAAATGTTTGGCTTTCTATAACATGTATATAAATTAACTGGATATGTATTTACTCGTATTCAAATAACATAAAAACATATTTCATTATATTGATTTCTTATGTGAGGATTAACAGGATTGTATTAAACACAACGCTTATAGGACTTTAACAAAAACTCCATGAAAACAGTTAGCTGAAATCAAACTCACTTCTTGGAGTCTGTTAAATAGTTCCTTAAACCTGGTGGGCATTTGAAGATAGGAGCTAAGTACTGTCTTCCATTTGTAAGTGATAGGTGCTATACTCAGTGTACAAAGATGAGGCCTCTTCGTTATCAATCAGAGCTTCGGTATGAAGCTGCAGTCTTTTTAAAATCAATGAACAAGCTCGCAATGACCATTTTGGGGTATTCCGGACCAACTTCCGGACAATCAATCCTGCAGAGGATAGTTAGTAATTACCATTTAAGCGCTATTAAACATTTTAAACTCACATGATGTCAATGTATTGTTCCATAATTTCGCTTGATTACACGAAAGACTTGTCTGTAGATTTGGACATCTTTAAAATATATGTCATCCAATTCAATTAACTCAACTAAGTTCAAAATATTATCACTGGCATGTTGCAAAAAACCTGTATTAAATGAGGAACGAGACTAGATCAATCCAGAATCCAAATTAATTTACAACTACAAACCATTCATGGCTAAAAACATGGAGAATTTAAGTACCCCCATCAAACGTATCTCATCCTTTTCGGCGCAATGCAAGGCAAGAAACTATTGTAGGTGCCATATAAAATGGACAAATTCAGTTGAAGTTTTACATCTGAAATTATAGCACCCGAGATTATCAATAAACATTCATCATACATTCAATTATTCCATTCAAACCTTGTCTAGCCTGCTTCCAATTAGAAATTTTGTCGTTAATTGCGAATATGAATGCCTTATTATGTCGTAAAAACTCTGGAGAAGGCTGCTTCTCGAGCTAAAAGTAAAAATTTATATAAATAATAGTAAAGGATTTCAAAAATAATTATTACTTACACTTGATTTTCACGATTAATATTGGACGAACAATTTAAATCTTTGCATTGTGCCAGATCCAGTAATATGTTCTGATCGCGATGCCTCAGAAAATCGGGCATACAACTAATTCCTCGCCGGCAGCAACGATTTTTGCTGTTACTCCTAAAAATTTTCCATTCGGTAGCGAACTAAAAAAACAGATCATAATCATAAAGAAATGGTCTACGGATTAAATGAATATACTCACAAAACTTTTACATTTTCAGTCGCCCAATTCTGTTTAAAAGCTTTTAAGGTAGCACAAAACGTGTTTTTTACTTGGAAGTATTTTCAATTTTGTTAAAATATTGATGAATGAATTTGGTGAAAATATTTGGCAAAACTTGTCAGCAACTGGCAACGTTTTGATGTGTTAAAGATATCAAAAACTTCATATACTTGGTGTGCGGGTAAGGTTTTCGCGGTTGTAATATCTTCAAACAGTATCAATTTCAAATTTTTGAATGCATATCGACTGAAGTCTATCAGCAAACTGAAACATTGGACTATCCTTAGAAGACTTTTCTTGGATCTCACTTTCGAACTCATCTACACTATCATGAATGTTATTGTAGCAGTCTACAAAATCTGAAATTGCGTTTACACCATAGTAACTAAAGGCATTTGCGCTTATACGGTCAGTTGATATCGGAAGATCACCACACTTGGCGAACTCTTCATGAGATTCATTCATGCCTTCTCCGGGTTTCGGATAGTAGAGCTCAGCTCGCTGGGAATTTAAAAGAACGTGTGCACCCAGCCGTAAAAGTATCGCCGACATTACATTAATCATGTCGGTTTTGCCAAGAGCCAGCAGATAAAAATATTTATCTGCGAGGTCATGGTCATTGTAGATAAAAACAGACAGACGGAAAGCTGTGGTTACAATTTCCTGATACTTTTCTTTGGTAAGCAGTTTATAGTCCGGCGCTGTGGCAAGGAATTCTCCAATAAGATTGTATTCCTTATCTTCTTCCTGGGCATGCTCCTGTATAAAGGTCCAAGCGTCGCGGGGATTATTGACTACTCTGTTTTGGGATAATGCAACTGTGATTATGAATTCACGATAATTGGCGCTTAACATACCCTCCTTCCATCGCAAAGTCAACTAAAGCCGGAAGTATATATTCCCCGGATCGAAGAAACAATCGAAACAGTATCGAAGCCTCTAGCATTGGTATCAGGCCAATTTTATACCCGTAACACTCAAATTTATGGACTTCCGCATCGGAATTCCATGCACAACTTTGAGCAATAGGTCTTAAAACGACAGTTATCACAGGTGTACAGCTGCTTCCGGTGCAATCCACACAGATCGCAGTTCAGGAATGGAGCACTGAACTGGAAGAGCACAGGATTTTCGACCAGAACAATTTCTCCTTTGGGAATATCGTCTGAGGCGAACACCCCGGCGGGCTTCTCTTTGGATTTTTCACTGCAAAGAACCTCATCATTATATTAAAGGTTTAGTAAATCTACCGATCTGTACTTACAAGTATTCACAGACTTCACTGGCAAATGGTATTCTCCGAGTAAGCTTAAAACCCTTGAAAGGCATTAAGTCCTTGCTTTCAACTTTCTCACTAAGCTCAACATTACGCCCTAGCTTGGCTGATTCTCTCCTCATATTGTGTTATAAGACATAAAAACTGTCCAATTTCTAGGATACATTGTTAAAATAATTATTCCTTTCTATTTTTACTATGGTTATCTTTAAAAGCTAGTATGGAAATAACTAGAAAATAAAATATGTTGCTATACTCACCACTTTTTTCAGACACCGGCGTTTGTTCTGAAAAAGAAAATCATTTAATTTGACAATACATAAAAAATATATTGTTAGTATTACCAATAAGGTCTTTTAAGAAAATCAATTTATCCTTCGATGCTTGATACTCCCGGTTCATATAGAGGCTTATGCAAAGAAGGATCTGCGAGACTAGAGTTCCCTCTGTTGTCCTGAGAGTTTCGGGTAGGGACTCGTAAAACAACAAGTCATTGCAGGCGATCTTACAATGAAATAGGGTTGTTAATACAATTTCTTCAAGATGTTTGTAGAAAAGGACATACCGCATGCTGGTTAGTTTTCATATAGAGCACACTTCGGGCCAAAATCGCGTCTACGTATGCCGGGGTGCCGCTGGGTGCGCGGCAAATGATCTCGTCCAGACTCTGCGTAGTCTGAATTAACGGGTTAAGACATGCTAAATCATCGAAAATCAGTGGCAAATACCTTCTTTAGCACAATGGGATTCTTCATACGCATGCACTCCTTGGAAAGGTTGAGACAACTTTGAGCACTTTCGGAAAAGCCATGAAAAACTGCATCGGTTTCCTTTTGCAAAACCTTCAAGAACAGCTCGCATTCTCTGAAATTGGATCAAATGCAGGTATTAGATGAGATATATTTGGGAACTTAGATGTCCTCGCAGCAGGATAACCAGAATTTCGCAATACTGGGAAATCTACGTGGTTATAGACCGAAGTGCCTTTGTACTTACATCAGGTTGCGCGGACACATGACCTTTGACATCGTGACATATTCAGAGGCCTCGGGACGAGGGTCTGGCACCAACGGCAATGGTATTCTATGCATTTTAAGCAATAAATTAGGATAAAACTCAGTAATGCGCGTTTTTAAAGCTCTGGCGCTAAGAATGTGACCGCATTTCGAAGTTACTAAAATCCAGTATCATGTTGCGTGTCGTTTTACAGTACATTTATTTAGTGG
Organism: Drosophila subpulchrella; assembly: GCF_014743375.2. NCBI lineage: Eukaryota > Metazoa > Arthropoda > Insecta > Diptera > Drosophilidae > Drosophila > Drosophila subpulchrella. The sequence continues at coordinate 8,252 of NW_023665529.1, forward strand.
TTCCAGAGATACTCTATATAACTATATATTTCTTACTACAAATTTAATGGATTTAGGATGATAGCTACATTGTAAAACTTCAAAATGCTATAAATTGTAAAAACAAAATTAAGTACTTTAGAGATTTTATTAAATATATATTTTTCTGATTGGAGTTCAAGAGATTAAAGTCCTCTTTATAAATGCCTTTTAATCCATATTTAAATCATGTGGCTTTCTAAATTTTAAAATGTTTCGTGAGTGGGTGTTACATATATCTATAAAGAAATCTCAATATATTGAAAGGTATAGTAGTACTGTACAGAGAACACCCCAAATCAAGTTCGTCTAAGTTTAAATTTCGCACAGCACACGAGAACCAGTTCCACCCCAGACCATCCCTATTATTTCCTCCCAGCATGGGAGAAACCTTCTCCAGGCAAAATAATTAAAAATGGGAAAAACATCAAAGGATAAACGTGATATATACTATCGCCAGGCCAAGGAGGAGGGCTGGAGGGCCAGGAGTGCCTTCAAGTTGCTCCACGTGGACGAGGCCTACGGAATTTTAAATGGTAGGTGCTTTATGGCTTTCAACTCTCACCCTAATAGGTAATTTAAACACACTTTTAACCAGGTGTCCAGCGGGCCGTGGATCTGTGTGCTGCTCCTGGAAGCTGGTCCCAGGTGCTCTCCCGTAAGCTGTACGATCCCTGTCAAACGGACGACGAAAAGGCCGCCGTGAAGATCATAGCCGTGGATCTGCAGGCAATGGCTCCCATCCGAGGGATAATCCAGCTGCAGGGAGACATCACCAAGCAGTCGACTGCCGAAGCCATCATCGGTCACTTTGGCGGTGAAGAGAAGGCTCAGCTGGTGGTCTGCGATGGAGCGCCCGATGTCACCGGTGTCCACGAAATGGATGAGTACATGCAGCACCAATTGCTGGTGGCTGCCCTCAGCATTGCAACCTGTGTGCTGGAAACAGGAGGCACTTTTGTGGCCAAGATCTTTAAGGGCAATGCCACCTGGCTCCTGAGCTCCCAAATGCAGATATTCTTCAAGAAGTTCGACATCTACAAGCCGCCTAGTTCGCGTCCTTCAAGCATCGAAGCGTTTGTGGTGTGCTCAGATTTTTGCCTGCCTGCCGGCTACATTCCGCAAGTTATCAACCCGGCGAGAGATGATATCCGCATGCTCGCACAGAAAACAGGTTCTGATGTTAACCGTCGGCTAGTTCCTTTCATTGCTTGCGGGGACTTGAACGGGCTGAGTGATGCGGATGAGAGTAAATCCGCCATTATAGAGGCACAGAAATCGGTAAGTAATTTGTGCTCTACCTCTCTTCAACTTTTCATTTAACATTTTGTTTCCCCTCAGAATGTGGAATACGTGTACGATGCTGTCATGAGCGATGCATCTTATCCCCTGGAATTCAAAGAAATATTAAAGGAAGTATATGATGAACAATTACAAATCAGCTAAATGTCACAGAAATAAAACTTAAGGATGCTAATTTAATGTGTATATTAAGTGGTCAAGTGGGGGCAGGCAAGTTGAAAAGCGATAGAATTAGGCAAACATTTTAATGGAATACTTAGTTTATTTAATGCTTAGACTATTAAGACTACCGATTTATTACTTGATGGTATGTGAATCGCGTCACTTTAGCGACAACTTTCGCTGCTCGATTTCCAAGAGTTTCTTTTTCAATTCTATTTTCTCGGCCATTAGTTGTTCAATGGCCAGGTGATGCCGCTTGTCCTCGTACAGCTTCTGCTTGTACAGGACGAAGAATTCATTGAGAGCTAGATGGGCGCCATTGGCGGCATCGTGGACCATCCCAATGTTGTTACTAATCTTGTCCAGAAGCGTCGCCGTGTCCTCTTCCGCCATTCGACTGTCGGCCAATGCGGCTCGCTTGCTGGACTGCAGGAAAAGGGGGTCGTCTATGTCTACTTTGCTCTCCTCCGGCTCGTAAACGTACTCGGCGGAGTTCTGAAGGGCGCCACTGTCTTCTTCCGGTACCACGTCCTCCACATCGTCCATGTCGAACTCGGTGTTGGAGTTCTCCTGCATTTCATCGTCGTCGGATACCTTCATTATTATTTGACTAACATCCTCATTAAGGCGGCACAAGGTGGCTATTGTTTCCTCCGACGGGCCGAGGCTGGTGCCGAAGGGGACGTTGTGCAACTCATTCTTCTCCACCTTCTTCAGGATGAACCGCTTCCAGTCCTTCAAGGCCTGGAAATAAATAAACTAATTAAATAGGTGGACATGGGAAGAGATAAAGGTGGACTGACTCTTTTCCAGGTGGCCACATCCTTTCGCGGAGGCCCGTGCCGATTGAGATTGGAGGTCAGCTCCTCCCACAGCTCCTCCAGATTGCTGCGCGTTTCCCACGTAGGATTCTGCAGCATGCGCGGGTGCTTCTTCACGAACTCCACCATTATGAGCTCCTGCGTCTGGTTGCGCGGCTTGCCCTTGTTCCGGTCCAGTGTACTACTGGACTGGTATTTGTAATTGCTCGACCGACCGAGTCCCGCCGTGGGATGCATCCTGTTCATGTGCTTGCTTAGATTCGTGGTGGTCGTCTTGTAGGAGAGCTTCGCCTTGCAGATGTTGCACAGCGCATACGTGTCGTCCACCGCCCGGAAGAAGCACCAAATCTCGCTTGTCTTCCTCTTCATTTTGCCCACTTCGACTGATTAACTTGTTGAAAATGTTATTTTGAAAATGGAAACGAAAAACAGCATCGGCGTTGCGTCTAAAACGATAACTCAGGAACCAGTAAATTAGAGATGCGCTGGCGGCAGCTGGAACCGGTTCAAAATATCGACTGCATAGATGGGGGTTAAAAAACAAATTATTTACCCAATACAATACAAGTATTATTATTCCATTCATAACCAGAGTTTAAACTTGTAAAATTAATAATAATTTAAGACACACATCTGTTTTGCATCAAAATTATACACACCTTAAAATACATTTCAAAAGTAGTAAAATATCTTAAACTTCATTAAATAATACTCTTACGATAAAATTGATAGGTTATCTTTAGATAGAAAACTACAACCGCCATTCCAAAGTCATTCCACATACGAAAAAATAAAATTTTAAATAATATGTTTAAATTATCTAATAATAATTTATTTATTTTATTACATTAGAAATCCCGCCGGTACACGAATATATGGATGGAGTAACTATCGATAACACTTATCGACCACCCTAGCCGCTCTGGTCACATTGTGAGGTGATAACAAATTTAAAAACATCGCAGCAACGATGAACCTCTAACACTGCTTTTTATTGTTATTATCGATTTAAGGAGGTCCTATTTTTGTCATTTTAAATCATCTGACAGATGATTTGGTTGTTGATCGCAATGACAAGATACAAGGTGGTTTGACAGCGTATGTACTGTACCAGGGGCCCTGTTAATACGCCGATAGTTAGCTCGTCTTCCTCTTCGATTTCAGGAGTAGAGGTGGTAAAACATCGATTTTACCGATGTTTTGAAAACATCTGACATCGATGTTTCTCCACCTCTAGTGAGGTGACAACTTGTCACTGACAAGTCATGATAATTTTTTGTAAAGCAATAGATTTATCGCCATGGATGACTCGTTTTTCGGCTTTGACACAAATCTACCGGTAAGCAGTGATCCTGGTAATGCGTCGGGGAAATTGGGGAAAGCGGGGCCATCAGGGGAACGGCCGATGAACGACGCACACTTAAACTTTTCACTCGGCAAAGGCATAGAAGGGGGCATCGAAGGCCACCGGGGGCAGTAAAATGTACGGATTTCTAATTTACCTGCCTTAAATGTTTCCCCAGGACGATGAAGGTGGCGACGGACGCATCGCCGAGGCGGAATACGATGCCCTCAATGACGAGACCTTCGGATCGGCGATAAATGGCGACTGGGAGGAGGCCCACGAGACGATGGTGCGGCTGGGCGGGAATGGCGAAAGGATGCGCAAACGGCCAGCCGAGTCCAGCGGGAGTGCGGATTTCGCCGATCACGGCAACGGCGCCTTCCTGCGGCACCCCAATCCGCTATCCTCGGCGCCCTCGTCCAGCGGCTCCACTCCGGCCCCCTTCAATGCCCCCTTCCGGCAGTCGCGGCACATCGGCGACTCGGATCTGGAGCTGAACCTCTCCTCGATGAAGTTGGACGACGTGGACCTCTCCACGTTTACCGCCGACAGCGAGGCCAGTGGCCTAAGCAATCGGATTAACCTGGACTCGGGCGTCTGGGGCTCGCAGCCGTTTCCCAACAACCAGCATTTGTTCCGGGAGCCCATGCGCAGCGCCTTCAAGCCGCAGCAGCAGCAGCAACATCAACAACCACAACATCATCTGCCGCCGCAGCTCCAACAAATGAAACCTCCGACGGAGGCGAATGCCAACTTCCCACTGCCTCCACAGGGTTTCCCCAAGATCACGACCCTCGAGGACATAGAACGCAATATGATCATCCAGCAATCCATGCCCAAACAGCAGCAACAGCAAAATCAGCAGCAGGCGGAGCGCAAGATGTTCGATGACTTCAGCCTGGGCAATAGGCAGCAGGTCGCCACGCCGACCATGTTGCAGCAACAGCAGTTGCAGCAACAGCAGTTGCAGCAACAGCAGTTGCAGCAGCAGCAGTTGCAGCAGCAGCAACTGCAGCAACTCCAACTGCAGCAGCAGAAACAACAGTCGCAGCAGCAGCCGCCCCAACAAGCGCAGCACAAGGGTGAGCAAAAATCCATTTTTTCGATGCCGGTTCTCTCTTTTGAATGTTTTTTTTAAAGATAAATATACTACCTAATAATTTTTCCTAGCAGCTTTTTATTAAACCAAGAAAAAATCGAATTGGAGCACAAGAATCAGTCAGTGGTCAGTTGAAAAAATTTGCAACAAAGATATAGCTTATAATAAATGACAATGATGCAAGAAAGGTATCTACAATTTCTAAGGCCATTCTGAGATTATATTAAGTCCCAACAGTTGAAGTGAGTTAAAGAAATTGATAAAACGGATTGCATTATTTCGAAGTCAAGTATCTAATCAGCTTTATGAAAATGAATTTCACCAAGTGCATTAATATAAGATAAGAAGTTTAAAAGCCACGTAAAACGGATTTCTATGACATCAAGATTTGACACTTTTAAACCCCTAATTACAGCACCCCCTGGCTTCATGGGAACGCCGCAGACCTCTCCACCCAGGCCAAATTTGGGTTTTCCCGGTCCCCATCCACTGCCCGAGCTACTGCCCACACCGCCGTCGCAGCAACAACTGAACGGCATGGGAGGCAACCGAGTGCCACCAGGGTTCATTTACCCGCCTGGTCTGCCCGGGAATATACCGCAAATGCCGCAGCATCCGCTCATGCCGCAGCACATGCCGCCGAACTTTCCACTACCCGGCGGCAACCAGCGACCATTACCCAATCCGCACGCCCTGCCCACGGCCCTGAACAACTTTGCCATGCACCCAAGCTTCAATGCGATGCGCGCGGCTGGCCTGCATCCGGCAGCCTTTATGCAGCCACCCCATCCGCACCAGATGCAGCCACCGCGAATGCCGCCGCATCCGCTGCAAGCGGCCACCAGTTTACTAGGTCAGCAGCCACCGAACTCCATGTACAACATGTTCAACATGCGACTGGTGCAGGAGATCCAGCAGAACCATCCTCTGCTCCAGCAGGCGGCCGTGGTGCGCCAAATGCAGCAGAGCCGGGCCGGATCCGTGGCCAGCGATCGCCAGAAGACGCAGATGCAGCAGCAGCAAATGGGACGACGACCGGATGGTACAGGGAACTATCCTCTGGAGGAGTACGATGAGTACGCCAACCTCATGAGCACTCGTGACAAACACTGGCTAATCGGAATACAGCTATCCCAGCTGAACACAGACACGCCGTATATCGACGACTACTACTACACGGTGTTCAGGGAGCGCAAGGCCCAGCAGAACGGGCAGATGCGGAACAGCCAGGCGCACAAGGACAACCAGCTGAACCATCCGCTCACCCAGCCGCGTGGCCATGCGCAGCTCATTCTAGTGCAGCTGGGCAACAAGAATGGCACTCGCAATGGACACGGTCGCGAGCGTCGCAACTCAGAAAACGCAAACAGCACGGCAGGCAGCACGAACAATGGGTCAGGTGGCAACAACAACAATCTGACGGGCTATATATTCTCGCCGCTGAAGTTCGAGAACTCCCTGGGAAAACTGCAGTACGGCAGTGTGACAGCGCCGCGGAAAATCATCGATGCCGACATTATGAGCAGTGAATCGACTGCCGGTGCAGACGGGAACGCAACTTCTTCCTCCACGAGCTCGACTCCGCTGCCACCCTCAGCGAGCCATGATGTTAATCCCAGCAGCATGCGCAAGTCGCGTCACATTCTGCTACTGATCGAGACGCTGTATCGCTATCTGCTGAAGTTGGAGGATTTGGAAAGCCCCGAGGTGATGGCCACCATAGAGCTAAAAAAGAAGAAGGAGGCCGAGCGCATCGCAGCCCTTGAGCAGCTGGAAATGGCCAACAAAACGCCCGAAGAGCGGGCGGCCGAAGCCGCCAATCCACAGACCATGAATCCGCATCTGAAGAACAAGTTCAACTATGAGGTAGAGACGAACGCTGCGCTGGTCAACAAGTTGAGGGCAGGTCTGGCATTTGACAAGGTGGTGTCTATGATGCATGTGCGCAAGGGAAAGGTGAGTTTGTCTCTTATGGTATTTTAAAGGAGGTTTCGAAAAGATAAATGTATTCAAGATTGATTATTATTAAAAATGTTATATGTCCGATTATAACCCTTTCAGATACTTCTGCGCCGCATTATGCCCTTCATTGCGAATCAAAACATTCGATGGGTCGTGTGGAGCGGTGTCTTCTGTTCCCTGCAGACAGTGGTGAAAAAGGACAAAGACGACGTTGAAGGAATCTTGTACGCACTCTACCCAGAGTTCAAGAAGCACATTAACAAGGCCACTTTTGAGATCCTAGTGAGCATATCAGCCGGCATTACGCAGAACGACAAGAAACTGACTGGAATCTTTTGCAGTCGCGTATGTTAACCTCATTACCTAGTTATAGACTGGTCCAATAACCATTACATTTTCAGTTTGGAATCCTTTCGCTGGTTGCCCTTATACTTCGTGCCGAAGAAATATACGTTTCCGGAAGTGAATCAACTTTCAGCGAGGAGAACAGGCAAAAATGGCGGGAGTTTCTGGCACAGGTCGCATCCTGCCTAAACCGCACTATTCAGAACCAGACCATCTCGGCCGCCATCGAGTCGGATGCGATTCAGCCGCTTATGAACCACTTCGAACGATTTAAAGATCTTAAGCTCGATGCCCTCTTAGCATTAATCACCGAAGCCAGGCATCAAATTGATTAGGTTGCTTTGCAAGATTTTCTTTTCCTTCGATTGAGGCGTTTCAAATAATTGTGAAATTATGTAGCCGAGTTCACATTGCTTTACTCAATTACGCATATGTTGGTATGAATTATGTATCCAATACTTACATATGTACGACCGTGTTTATTTTTACGCATACTACACAAAAACTATTGCTACAGGGTAAACAAATCTCACACTGAAATTGAGAAAGTACTCAACCATCAATAAATTTTGATAATAGTTTGTTAGAAACGTTCTTTTATCCAAAATTTTGTGCACTGTACAAGAAAGGTAGAGAGAGGCATGTTTTATAAATAAAATATCAAGTGGTAGGTTTTGCTCATTGTACATACTTATATCATTTTGTATTGATAAGGAGTACTTTTCCGGCATTTTCTGTAGAGATTTATAAAGAATAATCCACCCTGTAATATGTAAATTAACATTCTGGTAATTTTATTGTTTTTGTCATCGAACAACTGGGCTTTCACTATAACCCGCATTAAGAAGGGAATATAATAACTACGTTTAAAAATTTTAAGCACCGATATATATGCGCGACACATGCATACTCATTTAAACGTGCAACTATAAATATCCATTTGTTGTTTGGTATTTGTAAATATCGGTAATATACAATTTTTACTATAATACATTTTGGGTTTCATTGAATCAAATTTGTGCAAGACCCACTAAAGATAATCGAGACATTCAGCATAAATGTGTACTAAATAATTAGCACTGTAAAAGGTGCAGCCGGAAGCGTGTTTATTATAACAAAATGATCAAAATTGTGATACATTTTGACTTTTAAACTTTAACGAAAATCCGACGGTCGGAAAGAATTAGTTTAACACACACAAACACAACACTTGAAATTAGAAAAAACCGCAATTTTCATTTTACTTCTGTAACACAACGGAGAGATATTTGTTGTAAGAATCCGTTGTGGAGCATTTTAATTTTATCTCGTTTTTTAATTTAATCGACACTATCATTTCAATGTTGTTTTTAAGTCATTTTTTATTGAAATTCATGTTCTGTATCTAAGGGAAATTCGACTCAATTGCGAGAGTTTTGCATACACTTTAAAAAACTATGCTTTTTAGCAAAGAACAGTCAAAATACGATAGCTGTTTAAGAATGTAAACGCATATACAATAATTATTGTAGTTTAATTTGTATCTACCACCAAGCAAACACTTCAGAAATTGAACTTACATATGTTCGCAGATTGAAAAACAAACTTTTAAAATTGAAATAATTTCAAGGAGTATAATAAATAAAACATACCATTTCACAGAACACACCGAAACCACATCGCCTGTACTTACTGGGGCTAAACCTTTTTTTTTAAACCTAAGATTAAGCAATAGAAGACTTTAAGAAAATTAGTGAACCTTTTATACATTTAAAATGGAATGATTTTCCTTATTTTGTGCAATCCTATTGGGAATGATTATTTTTCTTTTTATTGTACCAATTATGATTAGAATTTCATTTCTATAAACAATTATGCTTAGAGTGGGGGCCATCGCATCGACATCAATGGAGACCGTGTTTTGTGTCTGTCTGTGTTTTGTTTTTGGCGCAGAATCAAGCGTCGGAGAGTCGGCAGTTGCCTGTCCGTAAGGGACATTTTGTTGTGCGGAGGCGCCAAAGTGCGTAACAAGTAGCGGCGGCGCGCTCGGGAATTGTTGCAAATTTCTGAGTCGGCGACGCCAACCACTGGCGACGGTCACCAAGACGACAACTTGTCGGCAGCAGTCGCAGTCCGCGTCCGCCCAGCGCGAAGGGATGCGAGGCGAAGCCCACGCACCCATACCCACCCCACATGGAGCAGCTAGCATGCGGTACACTCGGAGATAAAGTGGTTCCAAAGTGGAGGTATCGCTTTGAGAATGCGAACAGAATATTATAATATTTGGGGGAAATCAAATACTTAACATCTCTCAAATAAGTAAAATTATTTTGGATGTTTTTTAAAAATATTATAAAATGGCATCTTAAATAATCAAAAGTCATGGACAAATATTTTAGGTTTATTTAGAATTTTTGTCTAGACAAAAAAGGTTAGGATCAACGTAAAACATAGGTTTGGCAATTTTGCTCTTGAAGTTTCAAGCAAAAATTTTCGGTAGAAAACTACCTTGAAATAAATATTTTTTGTCTAGGAAAAATTTCTAAATCTACCTTTCAAGGTACTTTTCTTCCGAAACCGTTTACGAGGAACAGTAGTTTTCGGAAGAAAGTTACCTTGAAACTTAAAGAGCTAATAATTCTAACCAATTTATATTAAAATCGGTGGGATTTCTATACATATAAAGCAGATAAACACCTTTTTTTGTCATGAACAGAATATAATATAATATTCTAAGTACATTTGATTCCTTCAAAAGGAGGTACTCTCTCACATCCACTAAGTAGGCAACATATTTTGATACAGGGTAGCCAGTATCTCAAGATTTTTTTTATGAATATATGAAGCTGTTTTTTTTTTTTAAAGGTTCTTGCCCAAACTCTCTTAGTTTCTCCCAGTGCAACCAAAGGCTAGACTTAGACAGACGATTGCGGCGACCAGTCGCCCGTCGTTGCTTCTTCGGCGACGGCGACAATGGCACGACGACAGGCAGGACGACAGGACCAGGAGCAGACAGTGCCGCAGTTCTGGGCAGGAGCAGGACCCAGCGGATGCGGATACGCAGAACTTTGATTTGCGAACGGGCCAAGTGTGCGCCACTGGGCGCCGCTATTATTGCCGTTGCCACCAATTGGCGCGCCAAACGCCGCTGCTCTCACAATTAGATGCGAAAATAGCCGGCTCGTCGATGATGACGAGTTATTGTCGCGTCTATCTGGTCGTTGTTTTTGTTGACAACACCGCGGATGGTTCGATTCTACGGGGATATCATCTCTTCTACACTTTAACCAATAACTGATCCTATTATCAAATCCTGTCGATCAAAGTTAAGAGATTAATAAAGTCCCCTAATTAGTTGTAACCCATAAAATATTAAGCTGCTCAAACTGATAAATCTGTTTTTGGATCTCGAAAATGGGATCAACGAAAATTACTTAGAGCTTTATTATATGTATTACTTATTGTATTTTCCCGCACTTAATGACAGTAAATTTAATAAATTAATAAAGTATCCTTAAATACAATTATTAATAAAAAACATTTTTAAAAGGTATATTTAATCTGGGCAACTGGTCGTATGAGTAATATTTGAAGCCTTTGTAGGGGTTCAAAGTTTTCGGTTTCTTAAGGTCAAAACAATATGATTAGTTTTAGCTATTAGGATCGAATTTTAAAGATCTGGAAGATTCCTTTAGCTCAACTTACAAGATCCGCCTTGACATACCAACGGACTTGCGGTTCGACCTCGTTGCATTCGAATTAACCACTTAATTGCCGGTTAATGAGGGTCGGTGTCTTGATTTCTCCGCTGGCTGCCAATAGGTTGACGGGGTCGTGCCGACTTTCCCATCGGAGTGTCTGCGTCTAGGGCTCGCTGTGCGGTTTAGGCCAACTTCGGCCGCCAGTCGCCATCGTCGCCGTCGCCGGCAGCCAACATTTGAAAAACGAAATGGCGCGCAGATAGGTTTCATTTCAGCTTAGACACCAGTGCGACTAGACCAGACGCCTAGTGACGCCAACTAAAAATTTATGTACTTACTTCGTGGTGCTTTTTTGCAGTCCCCAATTTCTTTCAATTTAATACGATTTCTTGGTCTGTCGGTGGGGGGGACTGTTAATAATGCGTACATGTATTATTCAAGATGAACATGACTAGATTGCTAGGGATAACTAATTAATTTCTGATTTATTAGAGGGAATATATTACAAAACAATTTATTCTTCCATAATTTATTAAAACAATTATAAATGTTTAATTATTTACAAGCCAAATATGTAGTTATCATCCAAATAATATAAAATACAGTTCGATTTTCCTTAGAATGTACTTTTTTTAGTTACAATAGAATAATTAAAGATATAGATAGTATAAGTATATAGATAGTATAAGTACTTGGAATTATGATGGACATGAAAATGTTGGGAACAATAAACGTCTCCTTCTCAAGTTCCGCCGAGTCCGGTAGCCAAAAACCAAAACAAACAAAAACCAAAACATCCCAGTTGGCCGCCACAAAAAAGGATGGCAAAGACAATAAACTCGAATGTCCACAGCGACATACATCTGCATACGAGTGCCAGTTTGGTGCATGAATGGCTGGCGGGGACTGGCAGTGAGTCAGAAGTGCGAAGGACGAAGGACGAAGGACCAAGGAGGTGGACCGACTGACTCGTAAGCTCGATTCAGTTTCAGACGGCGGCGGCGACGGCGCCTTGTCCAATGAATCCTCCGTGCCGCCGCCGCCGCCGGCGAGTCCGCTTCCATATCCGAATCCCTGCGCAGTGGTCGCAGTCGCAGGAGTCTCCAGTGCGCACCAAACCGGCGGAGCCGAGTCCTCGCCTATAAAAGGACGAGTCCGGCCACGACCGGCGCTTAGTTGGCTTAGAAATGCGCCACAGGACACTTCCGCCCCAATCGCGTTTCTCGAATATAATCGCGCGCCATCCAAAACAATCATTCAAAAGGAACCATTTAAAAACAGTTACAAAGAAATCGGGAAATGACCAAATATCCAGGAGGTAAGCCATTATTACCCCGGATTAAGTTTTGTTTTAATAAGTGCATGTGAAATACTTAATAATTAAACAATAATTAACAGAATATTCTTCTAAAGTTGTCTTAAAAAAATTAATTTGTATTCATAAACAAAAGTAAACAATTGACTTCTAATTAAGAAATCAACAAAAGTATTGGAAGCAACCGGAAATACTTTTTAAAAATGTTATACAGAAAACCTAGGTTTTTTAAGTATTAATAGAGAACAACCGTAAATTGTAACAAGTTTAAAAAGATTAGTGACAACATATTGTTTAATTATAAAGAAACTAACAGAAAAAAACTTACTGATATACTATATGTAACCTATTGTAACTTAAAAAATAGTTTATAGTAAATAGTTTTAAAAAATTCTACCTTTTTCTCAAAACGAAGACCGGTGATATAAATGAACAGGTAAGTCGATTTGGTTTTTAAAAGCTCAAAGGCCAGACAAATTCTTCCGACTTCAAGGGACACACGCTACTCAGATTTATCTTCTTTGAATGAACTCTCGAAAATTAGCTTATGAAACTCAAAACCAAGGGTAGAGGAGACGGCACTGGGAATACCAATGAATAAAAAAGGCTGGAACTCGTTAAGGGGCAATCAAATCCCAAAGAATTGCACAGGATAAGAAGATGATGGAACGATGCTAAACTGGTTTTCAGGTCTGCCAGGAATTTCGTCAGCTTCGGGGTTTTCAGAGGAAGTCTGCTGCTGATAGTGGATTGCAGCAGATTCGCCAAGAATGCGAGTGAGGAGTTCTCAAGGATGAGGGACCACCCAAGTGGGTCCCTGTCAACTGAACAATCACTTAGACGTAACAGAAGGTCAGGAGAACAAGTACCATTACAGCTTATTAACTTAATCTGACGAGAATGTGGGAAATTTTTATTATGAAGTAGCTGAGGTTTTGACCTTTTCTCAGATCCACCGCCCTTTCGAGATTAGTTTCCGCTAGCAACCACCGATCTTCCGAGAATTCTTCAGATAGCAAATTAGGAAAACATTCTGAATGGAACAAATTCCACAGGTTTTGTCGTCTTTTAAGAAAAGCCGAATCGGAAACCCGATACTTTCCCAACATGCCAACGCGTAAACAGCCGAGCGAGTTAAGATTTCATAGATGACCATCTACTATATCACCGAAACCATATACCTTACCCCATCCCACACAAAACACATATTTATGCTAATCAGCGTTGTGCATTTGTTTATATGTAGGTGACGTCAGCTTTATAAAGGTACTCTCTTCAGATAGGCACGTGTTAAAGTATCCCCATCATCAAATCTGTGATATAATGTTTAAGCGATTGAGATTTATAAATCAGCAATCGCCGAAACTTTCGAGATCTTCATTGATGATCTTATTTTTTTAATGCGTAGTGCTTTCCAACTCAAATCCAATAAGTTATTTGATATACTATCTGCTTGAATTGAATGAATTTTAAAAACACAATGATTTCCAATTGAATACTATGTGAATTAACAACATCTTGAGGAAGTGTCAAATTTTAAAGCTTCTCTAATTAAAAAGGTTAGAATTGTAGCTTTTTTTAATAGTTTTCTAAGAAAGAAGTTATGTAAAAAACGAAATTGCTTAATAATTGAGGGTCTTTAAGTAAGACGCGTTCTGGGACGTTGCTCCTTGCTGTCGTATTATTTGTTTAGCATTTGCGGAATGTCTTTTGGTTCATAAGAAAATAATGTATTCAAACTCCTGCCGTCCTTTCCGGAGGTAATACCAAGACCAAGACCCCATCCACAAGTCAGGGGCCCGACTCTCGCTTATTTAACGCTCACGACGCGATCAAATTCCTGCTGCCAAGATCGGCGGTTGCCGGTTCCACTCCACAAGTGGCCTGTGTTCCCTGTTCCCGACCTGTTATTATCGTAATGACGGGAGCCTATTTGCTTTTGTGTTTTCGAGTCGTCCAAACGAGAGACAATTATGTATTTCAGCTGGAACTGACGAACCAGGGTTCCTGCTGGAGCGTCTGCTCGGCACTGGGAGAAAGTTCGGCATCTGAAATTAGGTCGACATTTGTTTTTTTGTTAAGATCAAGATCAAATGTTATATTTGCCAAATCAATAGCTCAAACTTACCTGATCGTACATCCCATAAAGTTGAGATAATGGAAGTAGATTGAGCATTTACAAGTCTAATTTTTTGCAAATGAGAGTTTTAAATTTTATGTGATCTTCAAGATACTTTACTCCTTAATATAAAGACATATCATATCGGATTTTCTCTGAGTGTGGGACCCCATCCTCGGTGCGCGTTTTAAATGTGTGTCGGTGTGTGTAGGCACGCTGCAGGGCGCCAGTTTGTATGGTCGTGTGTTTGTCCGTATGTTTGGGCAGACATGGGCAAGGCAATGCAACTGATATGCCCTTGATCACAACCATTCATCACATTTTGCGGCAGCATTGACCGCGCTAAATGTCGATTCTGCTTCCTCAGGTACTGCGCTTGGGTTTTTTTTTTAGCAATATAAACCGACCCATATCTACCGAGAATATTTTTCATTTAACCTTTGAAATGCATTATCATATAATATTTACATAAATACAATTTAATTTAACTTATGTAAAGTGTTTCTGGGTTACAATTCAAAGAATGTTACTATTTAGAACATCTAATAATTATAAATAAATATATTATAAACCGAAGAACGTAAAATAAAATAATATTTTTTTTTAATTTTGAAAATGACCGCGTTTGCCAACACTAATTCCAACGGCACTGCCAGCATTGAGCAAAGTGTGGGTGTGCGTGCGCAAGTTGTATCTGTGTGCGGGAGAGGCACGAAACTCACCATGCCATCCAACGGATTGCTCAGCTCTCTCAGTTCGCATTTCTTGGTTCTGCGCTCGAAGTAGGGATGTGACAATCCTAAAGATATCGTAACGATTTATTTTGATTTATTTTTTACAAAACAAAGAAGAGGCTTAGGACATATTGCAATTGAAATAAAAATAATATTTTATAAGGATTATTTCTTATGTTTTGGTTAGTGAATGTTCTGTTCCACTCTCCCTCTCTCGATTTTTCTTTTAAAACTCTCTCTGCCTGCTGGCAAACTCAACGGCCAAGTTATTCCCCACAGCTCCAAAGACTGGCCGTCCGTATAGTTTTTCGAGAGCGCTGCGCTCATTGCCCCAACAATTTTCAACCGCGCCGCTTGTGTGCTCGTTCGCCGTTCGAGAAATCCGAAAGATATCAACAAAAAGATGGATACTTGACGTATTGCCACGAGAAATATTCCGAAAAATTGTTATTTGTGTGTCGGGACTGGTAAACGATTTTCGGTTCGATTTGAATGCAGGAAACTCGGACTTTAACGCCTTTTTTCCGTATTTTTTCGTTAATTTTCGCAACGGCTACGAGTTTTGTGAGGTTGTTGTAAACGCGGGGCGTCGTAAACAACAACAAACAAGTGCAGTGGAGTTGTTGTACGCTTCAGAACTGAAAAAGTGAAGGAGGAAATAGGAAAAGTGTGAGTGCAGCAGAGGCAAATCAATTGAAGTGAAAACCGAAGTGGATTGGAAATCGTCAGGCGAAAAGTCTTATAGATTCTTTTTTTTTGCTGTTATGAGTTCTATGCATATGTGTGGGTTTGTGGGCGAAGAAAGAGCGAGAATTCTTCGCCCGGATATCGGATCTTCGATCTCGTTTGCGTGTGTGTTTGTTGGTGTTTGCGCAAATTAAAAATCAATAAGAAACGGGGGGTAAAAAGATAGGTCAAATTATAAAGTGAGTTTAAACTTTAACTGGGCTGAAATCGGAAAAAAATTAAAGAAATGCAATTGTTAGCCAGTATACAAACAAACATACGTATATGTATATAGCGGTGGCAGCGACGCCGGCAGAACCAAAGCAGAGCTCAAATCGCAGGCCAGCGAAAAAAAATAAAACACCTTTTCCACCACGTTTAAATTGTTATTGTCTTTCGGCTTTCGGCTACTTCAACATAATATTCAACCGAAATCAACACATTACTCGCACCTTATTAAATAAACCCACAAACATACATACATATGCATAGCGAAAAGTGACTGACCAGTAAAAAAATAAAAGAGAAATACGACTGCGATTACCAATCCAATAACAAAAGCCCGTCGGCACGTGTTTAACAAATCCAATTCCGTTGTGCAACTTTAATAATTCATTTCTTCTGCAGTCAATGTAAAATACAAAATATCAAGTGAACTTTATAACATATCAAATACCAACTTACATATCATCTACTATAATTATACAAAAAGAAAGGAATAAAACGGATACCGCTTGCAAAACAATCTTAAAACAGTAAGTATCTTTTCCCACTTTTAAGAATTGTTAAAATCAACCTTTTTCGAGGATGTGCACTCGTGATTATGCAAAGTACACTGTTATAAAGAGTTTGGGATCTAAGATACCTAACCTTCGTTCTTCTATTTTTTATTTTGGAATTGTGTAGGCTTCTACGACTAAAAATTTATATGAAGAAAGTAAAAAGGAATTGCGAAATAAGTTTATCTTCTATTTGTTCAATATATTTGTTATATAGAGTGCCGTACTACTCGGCTATCAACTTGGCTAGTTTTCCAAGTTCCCCTCATAAATTATTTTTTATTTAATACATATGTATCTCCTAATCTAGGTACGAGTATCTGTTACCAAATCGCGATTGTTTCCAATTGGACTTCCAATTAGTCATGCTTTCATTATCAGAAAGTACATAAGTGCATATTTTTGTATATATAATGCTTGAATTTGTGAATGCGAATTTGTGGAAAACAATCACTCAGCGGTTTTGAATAAAAAGTCTTGAGTATAGACTGCTTATACAGACTTTCTTTCAATTGCTTGTTAAATATATGAAATATATTTATTTTTATTGCTTTCAAAGTGCTGATTTCGCAATGCGCATTATGATGGAATTTTCATATTTCCCATAAATAAATCTAAACTTTTGTTTTTTAAATCTATAGATTAAACCTTCTTTTTAGTTTATCTGGAACTTGCTGAAGTACTAATCGTTCAGCGGTCTTTGTTTTTACGATTGCACCAAATGTTGAACTTATTTCTGTACCCATTCATTGCAATTCTCCTTATTAAAAGATTTAAGATTATATTTAAAAAATTTTTTAAATCACAGAAATCCTGACAATTTGTTGATTCCTGATTGATAGCTACACCTATTTTTTTGGTTCTGATTGAATGCAGTTCGATTGTAGAACTTCGGATCCGAAGAAATACTTTAAGAACCCCTGAAGAACCTAAGGTTCCCGACTTGCTGGGTTTTCAGAAGAGTTTCTCGAGAGTTCCCCGGATTCCACCACACACGGGCGCTCTCTTCTGACCACGGCTACGGTAGATTATTCCAAACCCACCTCACCTCAACCTTAAATTGTTGATTCTTCAACTTGTCAAACCGGCTGACAAACCGACCGTCGCTCGTCCGTGTCCGTGTGTCTGTCTGCGGCGCGCGTGTGTTGGTGTGGCGCCATTCCGACGACGCCTCTGCCGCCGACATCGTTACTATTATTTCTTTTATTACGTCAGTGGCGCCAGGCGCTTCCCTCTCGCTCGCACGCCCGCCGCCCTGCCTTTTTGTTGTTGTTTTTTTTTTCCCCCTCTGCACGCAAGCATTCTCTGCGAGTGTGAGTGTGAGTGAGCGAGAGCGAACGAGTGTGTGTGAGTTGTTGGTGTTGGTGAGCGTGTTTGTGGGGCTGACTCGTAATTTTGTTGCTTTTTTTCTTGTTGTTGCCGTCATGCCGGCGGCGCCACTTTTGTCGTCGATAAGGAGCGCAAGAAATGCCAGCAACAAAATGGAAATGCTCGCATGGGCCACACACACACACGTATTTGGGCTGTTAATTTGCGGCGCTCCTCGTTTGTTCCCCCTTTCCCCCTTCTTTCTTTTTCTGCTCCCCCACCTCCGACTCCCCACCTCGCGCCGTCTCTTTCCCGCCGACAGCTGATGCTGCCGCACAGATCTTTTGCATATTGCACTGGCGTCGGCTGTCCGTCTGCGAGGGGGGTGAGTTGGAGGCGGGGGGCATTACTCACTCAAGCGATCCGCAGGCAGATTCCTTTCCTGCCACCAAGGGCGTAGTCTGGAAATCGGAAAAGGGGGGCCATTAAAACTTGTTTGTTAAAGGAGAATGTGACTCATGTCGAACTAAAAATAGGTTTAAACTTCTAATTTTCGTACTTTTCTAGGCTTTCTGTTCCAAATGCACAAGATAAATCGCTTTTAAGGCTTAAAAAATAATAGCTTTTTGATTAATTGATCAATTGTAAAGGGGTGGGAAAAGAAACCCAAGGCACTGAGCAGGCGCCAAAAAGTAGGCAAAGCTTTTTATAGGCAGGATGTTTAAACTATTATGCGGAATTACCCAAAATAAATTTTTTTTTATTGTAATAAATAGTAATTTCTAAATATAAATGTTTTTTTTAATTTAACAAGCTTAAGGAGTTTTTGTTTTGATAATACAAGTGATAGTTCTATGACTTCAGAACTATTTTGGGAATTCCATTATCTGATTATAGATAAAATTTTTACCATCATAAAGATACAAATATTAATAAATTATATAGAAATTAATAAAGACAAGCAATTTTTTATCAATCTATGTTATTATGCTCGTAAATAAGTTTTTTTACTATCATAAAGATATGCATATCAACAAAATATATAAGAAATAAAAACCACAAGACATTTTATTTCAATTCAAGTAATTTAGTTGTTTGTAAAGTAAAAATACTATGCCCCAACCCCCTCTGAACTCCACCCCTGCTTAACATAAACTCGAGTGCTTATAACGATGCTCGGCAGACCAATTAGGCCAGTGACTAATCAACGTACTCCTCTTTTATTGCAGAGTGCACACCACTGGAGGACACATATCAAGCCCGTCGAAAGCATATCAAAGCCAGCGAGTGATACGAGGAGTAAAAAACAATTTATCAAGTTCCCCAGACCCTCGCACCTTCCCCACAACCCCAAAGAAACCCAGGTTCCCAGACTCAGACACAGACACCAACCCCCCACCCACATTGAACCGAACCGAACCAAAACCGAACCGAAGGGAAAGAAAGTAAACCTACCGTGACTAGCCGGCCCCGTCGAGTCCGCGTACCAAGTTAGTCAACTACAAATAATGCGCATACAATAGGATCGATGTTACCGCAAAACTGTATGTCCCTCCATGATATTCCCAAGCGAAACGAAGAAAGAACTATGGCGTTATGCGTCCAGAAACAATCCGGGTCCGTGCGATGGGGCGCCAGCAGTGCCGGCCGTCCAGCCACCACGGCCGCCGCCCCCTCCACATCGACCCCGCCCTCATCTCTGCTCCGGCTACTCCTGCGACGAGGAGGAGGACTCCTTGGCGATGCGCCAACAGACGCCGCCGCCGCCCTACAGCGCCATGTCCTGCGCGATGGACTGCTCCGGCTCCAACTCCGGCTCCTATTGCCACAGTCTGAGTCTGAGCCACCACCACAACAACAACAACAACATCAACAACAACAGCCACCCGTACCGCCGCCTGCCAAATCACAAGGATCCGTTGTCACCGCAACAGCCACCGCCTCCGTCAGCATCCGACCGCTGCTGTACCGCTCCTGGCTGCAATTGCGCAAGCTCCTGCGACGATATGTTGATCGACGGAAGCGATCAGGAGCGGAGTCGGGAGAGGGAACGGGAACGGGAACGGGAACGGAATCCGGTTCAGGTTCAGCAGGTGGATCGCCGGATGCTGAGTGCCACCACCTTTGCGAACATGTTTCGGAATTGCTGTGGCGGCGCCTCGGAGTCCACGACCAGTGGATCCACACCCACGATTCCAATCACCACCACCGCCCATCAGCCACTAAATCAAGTGCAGAGTGTGAAACGGAGACGCGAGGAGTTCGATGCACTGATGAAGCAGCTGAAGCGCAAGCAGATGACCGAACTCCTGCTGGCGATCAAAAGTCGCGTGGATCCGCCGACCGGCGCCACCGTCGCCTCCACCGCTCCCACCTACCTGCAGTGCATCCTGATCCCCTGCGCGACGCAAGCGGATCCGGAGCAGCATGTGACCGCCAGCCGGCTGTTCTTCTGGGCGGGAATGAGGAGCGGCGAGGAGCTGAAGCGACTGCCCGTCTGTCCCGCCGCCCACGACTGCATCTACACCTGCTGCAATCCGCTGCACTGGTTCCGCATCCTGCACCAACCCGAATCAGGTAGCGTTTTTTACTTTGGGAGGTTGCAGAGCTCTACTTTGAAAGATGATATTTTTAAGAGTTTTAAAAATGGTCTTTCAAAGAGGATTATTCACATATATAGAGCTTAAAAAATGATATTACTTCTGTGAAATATAACATAGATACAATATATTTCCATCTATTCTTTCATTCATAAAATTGTTGTAGGGACTTAAGCGATTCTTGGGATCCTTGTTTTTTCGACACAACATTTTTTTTCAAATATCTAAAACTTTAAAACCTACTTACAAATTATTTTATAGAACAGGGGGTTTATGCGAAAACAACATATTGGCAGAAGCATTACTATTTCCCAATTTTTTTTATTGAACCGGATGTAATAAAATTGAGTTTCTTCAGAAAGATTATCTATGTATGTCATGTTAAATAAATATAGATATAAATATCGGAAGGTTTCTGGGAAGATTTGATATTGATCAATTCCTTTTCCGGTATCGAAAAGGGTAGATCGACTATAATTCATTTGCTATGGATTTCCCCCCAATAAATTCATACCTTATCCGAATCTTTATGGCTCTTGGGAAAGCTAATAGCAATCTAAGCGCCAGCTGTGCCAATACTTGTGCCCGCCACTGTAGGTGCAGGCACACAGACGCACACCAGTGCACTGGGTGTGCGGTGTGCATGTATTTGGTGGCGCCAGGGCACACAGACAGGCACTCACACTCGTGCAGCGGCGATGCGGCATGCGAAATCCATACGAAAACGCCGCCGCTCGCCAATTTTTTTATTTTTTTCGCAAACGAGCATGGGTTGCACTCTGCAGTGGTGTGGGTTATTGTATTTATGAGTGGATTTTTTTTCGGTCTGGTCTGGAGAGTCGGAGCAAAGCCAAAAGAGCCAGAGACAAGGTGCATCTGTATCTGTATTGGGCATTAAATTGCTCCCGCAGAAGACTGAATTCAAGTTCCTGCACAGAAAAAAAGCAGAGCGATATATGATTTTAATTGTATAGTTAAATACAAATGTATTTAAATTTTATTTTTCCCTTTTATGTGAAGAAGACCAATTTACATTCAAGCACGTACATATACCGCGTACCAAAGTCCGAGTTCAAATCCCACACCTATCAATAGAATTTTTTATATAATTTGGCTTGATAAATCTATTTTTTTGTCAGGTGAAAAATGCACGTTCATATAACATATAACCAAAGTCCGAGTTCAAATCCCACACCTATCAATAAAATGCTGTATATAATTTGGCTTGATAAATCAATTTTTTTTATTGTGAGGTGAAAAATGTAAAAGTATAAACTTATAATCCTAAAATACCATAAAGTAGACCCTTAGTTTTTTTTAATGGTTACAATGCAGCGATTGCTGATCGATATCATAAAAACCAAAATCTTAATTTGGGGATGATAAGTGGGTGCTAAGTACCCCAAGAACTTTTCTCTCTGTGTGCGCTCACTGTGCGCCGCCGCCTTGACTTTTGCCCAGACACAGACACCGATACCGCACGCACACACCCACCGCATCCACCGCTCTCCGGCTCATTTATTCCGCTTTATCACGGCCCGCAGACACACACGTGGGGCGGCGGAGAGAGCGGCGGAGAATGTGCGTGAAAGCGCCACGCAAACGGTCGGCCCAACATGACGGCGACTAAATTCTTTTCAAAATAATTTGCGTAAATTTAGAAACTGGCGCCAGGAAATAATCAGGCGTCGTCGCCAACGCAAACGCAAACGCAAGAGCTAAAGCTAAAGCAAAGTCGGCGGAGTCCGTTACCCATTGCCCATACCCATTACCCATTAGCCGTACTCGTCCGCGTACTCGAACTACAGTCCTACTACTTTCATGACCCAATCGATCAAGACACACAATCTTGTAAAGCTTTTAAAAAAACTCGTACACCTTCTCAGAAAATCGATTTTTAAATATCTTGAAAACAGAAAAAATAATGGATCATAAAAGTATTTAAAAAATCAAAACACAATAATAATCATTATTGAAAATGATCTGTTCATTATATTATGTCATTATATATGATAAAAAATACTGAAATATTTTTTATTTATTATCAAATCAATGAGATTCTTTTCAAAATTCGTGTACAATAATTAATTAACTAATATGATCGTCAACATTATTTAATTACAACTTATTAATATGAACTTTTTAAACCCACATTTTTTAATATAAACCTTTTTTAATTAATAAAAGCGTTGCCTACTTATTGGCTGCTTCTCAGACTCGAAAATACTTTGGGAAATACTTTGTTTGAAAATACTAAAGTAAAGTATAATATCAAATTTTAATTTATAGCTTCTAAGAATTTTATTTGTTTTAAGTGAGCTCAGAAGAATTCAAAGGTTGGGAACAAAAATATTATTGGATGACCTATATAAAATTTGTTTACCAGTTAAATATTCACCTTATGGGGGCTGTACTGTATCTGAGGCCGCGGCATATCCGTCGCCACCAGCTAGTTGGCGCATCATTTAGAGATCCCATTCGCACTGTGTACAATGTACATTCGGGCAAACATCGGAGCATGTGCATGTACATATGTACATTCCGATTTGTTTGTTTTTATTTTTAGCACGCGCATGCACACACTTTGTTGGCGTATAAAATACACGTAGATATAGTATTTGCATTTGTGTGGGCACTATACTCGTACATCCGAATGCAGATTGAAAGATGCACCATGCATTTACATCGCAGAATCAGCGTTTCATCACGGTTGAAAGCGATAGATGAGTGCGATTTATTTTTAACCCACTTCCCCGGCCAACAGTTCCACTGGGCACATTGAACGTTATCTAGAACGTGCGTATCACCCGGACTCGGCCGAGCTTACAACTGTATGGGCACATGGATCGCCGTTCTAGTGTTAATCTAATCGGACTATTATATCAGCACTAAACTGCATGCATGTAATACATCATCTGTGTGGGTTGTTTTCATCAATCGGCAGTGGTTTTATATACGGGCAGCCTGTCTAACCTCAAATTGAAACCAAACCCCATGTGCAGAAAGAAAATCAGAGGGTTTCTAGGAATATCTATAGAAATTGTACTTATCAAATTCCAAAAAACGGAGCTTTGTTTTGTAGTGCCCAGTCCCCAGACCTTATCGAATCAATTCCCCGAACTTCTATGCAACTTTCTTCCTAAATACCACTTAATATGTGGACCCGATGAATGGGAATCCTTATCACGAAATATGTACTTACATTTTAATGGGACCCACTTAATTTTTGTGGTATAAATAGATGTAAAAGTTAATTTCTATTAATTGAAACATAACAAGAAAACTTTATTATAAGCCATTAAAAAATGTAATATAAAGGCCTAATTAGGGTAATTCAAAAGTAAAAGCAATCGAAGAGATAGCGAACAAATTAATTAGGAAATTGCATACGTTTACTTGCTGATGTTTTACTTAATAGCGACCAAGATTAAGATCAGCGCTTTTTTCGCCAGCATTTTCAGAGTCTTCCCCTAACCGATAATCACTGTAGATGTGATGGCAAAAAGGCATGTCTATACCGACATTCCTGTGCACAAAACACAATCTTTTGGGAAACATGAAGACTCTGTTCGTGCCGGTCGGCAGATACAGCTACAGATACAGATACAGCCTCCCTTACCTGGTCGCTTACCTGTGCCACTTTACCTGTGCCTGTGCAACTGGAAAAAGGCAACTGGCAACTGGGAACAGGCCTTCTGCTGGCTGTGTCATCGTCGTCTGGCCGGCGGATGGACGACGTCCCGACAGTGACTGGTTTTTTAATGATGGCGCCGAACACATTAAACAAGTCGATAATGTTATTCCATCCGCATCGGCCGGGGAACACAATTCCAGGAATTGTAACGACGAGTGGTCCGGCGATCGGTGCCTGGGTCTTTGGACATCGCGGCTCCAGCAACTCCAACTCCAACTCCATCGTCCAACGTCCCTTCCTCGCAGCGAGCACCCATAAAAAGGATCATTTTGCGTGCCTCGGCCCCATCCATCCGATCTCATTGAGAGGTGCGGTTCTTGCCCATAAAGTCTGGCTCTCGGGGCCTGTGCGGTTGAGGGTTTTTGTGTGTTCCTGTGGATCGGATCGGCCACAGATACACACTCATGTAGGCATATTTGCGCTGGCCGAAATCGTTTTGGGCCAATTCAATGGTTTTGCAGGGGGGAACTTGACTAATTACGTTGTATACTTGGAAAAGTATAGCGCTGAGTTTTACATTTTCTTGAACCATTATCTTAGATTGGCTCTGGCAATAAGAGAAAATACAAATACACAGTAAAGAACACACAATATTTCTTTATTTTTAATAAACTTGTAATACATATATAGCATACTCAAATTAAAAAGGTATTTGTTTTGTACTTTTTTTAGTATCATATCATATCTCACCTTTTGTTACCTTTGAGTTAGTTTATTAAAATCAAATATATGTAATATTCATCATTTTGTTCAAATAATTTAAACAGGTCCCAAGGGAAATACCTTAAATTTCCTTTAAAAATAAGAATAATCAGATCCAAATCGGAATATGAATCTGGAGCAGGGCCGATAAAACAAAACAGTGGCCACTTGGTGGAATTGCCAAGCTTTCAATTACTGGAATCTGACTCAATAGACTGGCACTCTTTAGCCAGAACATAGAACCTAAAGCCCAGAACTCAGAACCCGAAACCCAGAGCCGTGAATATTCAGTTGCCTATTTCGCCGACTGGTCATACGATCCATATCCATCCATCAGATTGTTGACGGCGAGCTGGAATGGTTGGCTCTCCCTTTGGTTTCAGTTTCGGTTTCGCTGCGGCGCTCGTGTTTTATTTTTTACCTTTTCTTTTTTTTTATTTAAGAATTGTTAGATTTTCGACGTTGGCGTCGATGACGCGGCCGCTCGTAATCAGGTTTAACTGGTACATTGGGGCTTGGGGATCTGGGTACATTTGAGTCGGATCGAGTAGCCGGGCGCCGTTGACGAGGCACATCAAGCGATTTATGCGCCGTCGGAATACCAAGCGAATTACCACAGATCTTCTCCACAGATCCATACCTCTTGCACTCTGATGGCACTTTTTTCGGCCTTAATGTGCACTTCTTTTATGGCCATTTTTTGTTTGCTGAATCTTAATTTGCCTCAAATGAATCGCTTTGATTTGCATTCAATTGAGTCGAACGAAGCTAATCAATGCTATTTAGATGCAAAGCCGATTTCGTTTATAACTGCCTTGTTTTACATATTTGCCGTGCCCCTTTAAGTCCCATAAATTAATCTTTGACTTCATTTTTTCAATAGCATATATATCAAGTCGTACGATAATTAAACTACTTAGATAGTAAAAGTTCTGAATAGCAAAATAAAGAAACATTAGGAAATTTTCATTTTATTTCATTTAATTAATATTTATCATCTTTTCCATAATAATTCAAAGTAAATCCTTAATGCAACCTATTAAATGTTAATGCGACGTTTCATAAATTATTGAATTTATTGTATTGAATGAGAAATATCTGCCTAACTGGCAGGCAATTCATTGAGGCTTTTGTCTGCGACAATCTCTTGGCCACCAGATACGACCTGTTCCGTTTGCTTTTTTGGGAGTGAAATGAGAGACTGAAAGCCGAGTAGAATGTAAGCGAGATTAAAAACACAGCGCCATCCGAATCGGAGATTGGGAATTGGGGATCGGAGATTCGGGGATTCGGGGATTCGGAGCGGAGATCGCCGCACATCAAACGATTTCTGCGCCAATAAAAATAAAATGTCCCCCAGTGCGGCTGCCTGATATGCAAAGATTATTTATTTTTATATCGCCGCGCTGATGTTTGGCTTGCTTACGCTTACGCCTGGGTTTGTTTCGACTGCCTTTTCTTTTCTTCTTGGTTTTTTTCTGGCCTTTGTTTTTGTTTGGCTCTGTTGCTCGCCCTCTCCCTCTATTGCCATCTCCATCTCTGTCTATCCCTCTGTTTTTGTTTCGCTTCGATTTGCTGTTCAAATATTCAAACACTAGTATGTATTAGTTTTGCGAACCATGATCTCATCCTATATGCGCCCCGACTAGAAGACGCGCATTTATAACTCGAACTTTTGATTAACTCGAAATTGTGTGTAATCATCCATGGCGTTTGCCATTTGCAAATGGTTAAAATTGCATTCGGCTGATAAGGGGGAGATAAGGATTTTTATATAATCAAGGCCGTGAAGCAATTTCATAAACTTGTTATATTTATTTCATATTAGTTGTTAATTCTACAAGAAAATCAAACTTTTATGAACTATCCAGTACTATCCAGAGCTCTTAAAAATTATTTTAGCCCAACTGGAAACTATTGTAGATTTAGTGAGTTTTCAAAATGCTATCAAAGAGAATAGTAATATTACTTAAAGTGCTAAAATATGTTATAGTGCTTATAATAGTGTATATAATAGATAGATAATGTATGCTAGATATCTAATGAAATCCCAACTACTATTTTGTCATTCCAGAAGCCCAACCGCCGCCATACCAACGCTCAAAAATGCAGAGACTGAGAGATGCAGGTTGGTTCCGCTATAGAGCTTATAGAGTTTCGATCCGGGCTTACTGACCCTCTCCGATTCTTGCAGATTCCGAGGAAGACTCGCAGAACGATGCAAATTCGGCGGCGCTGAGCACGTGGAGTGCCCAAAGCAGCAGCATTTCGTGCATCTTCAAGACGCCTCTCCTCGAGTCGTTCACCACTGATGGAAAAGGTGAGTTTGCCACCCAAAGCCCCTCTCTCTCTTTTCGCTCTTCCCGGCTTATCAGGTGATTGGGAGAGTGCACAGGGCGAAAAAATGTATACCATGTGTTGAAATCTTTAGCTACTATAAGAAACTACCCTATATATTCGTAAGATCATTGTAGAGGGTATACGGTTCGAAACATTATAATTTAGAATCAGATTTTAGAACTTAAATTTACAAAGAATATTATAAAATATATATATTTAATTCCGCCTTCTGTTGAACTGATTTCTTGTAGTGTAACAAAGTGGGAGAGCGAGAAGTGTTGCGATTATTTTGCCATGTAGGTGTGTGGGCCCCCCTTTGAGGTAGTGTGTGTGAGCGGCGCTCTCTCTGGCTGGCAAGTTGTTGTTGTATAGTGGCGCCAGCTTGCCGCGTCAGGTCGTCACTTTCTATATTGATATTAACTTTTAAGCGAAAACAGCAAAAACGAAATGAAAATAAATAATGAGCGAAAAACAAACACGGGCGGCGGCAACACTGAGCGAAAGAGAGCGGGAGAGAGGGAGAGAGCGAGGAGCGAGGAGCGAGGTGAGTTGGCGCTCTCGATGGCGCCACAATCTTAGTGCTAACTTACAAGAGTGCTCGAGAAGGGGGTTAAAAGGGGTTAGGGGGGCTTGAGGGGCTCTACGGGTCCCACGGGGGCTATGATATCATTCACGGCATTACCATTACCCGGCGACTGAGACGGCACCGTGGAACTGAAACTGGCCAGAACTCAGACACACACACACCATCTCGGCCATTTGGCTTTTTTATGGCATTGTACTGGCGACAAAACGACGGAAAACTATTACATTTAAATGGACCGTTAAGTTGCGGCTTTACGACGATTGGGTGACAGGCCAGTTAAAAATAGATTGAAATTCCAAATTGATTGATTCCCATCGCACTTTTGACAAATGCACATTGCTTGCATACTCTTTGAACTCGAAGCGGTATAAATAGGTGGTTTACTAGGCATTTCTGGCAATGGGTTCAGTTAAGCAATAAATATTATAGATTATAATAATAATAATAATAATAGATAATATTAACTCTCTCTTGGGACTCCTAAATTTTGTGGATTTAAGAATACCTCTCCAAAATTTTACTTTATATTCTAAAAAACCAAAACAAATCTTACAAATTATTTAGGATGGGATTGTCCAATGCTTAGGTCATTCGTCCTGATACCTTTATTCTGCCTTCTTGAGCAATCGATTTAATCACCTAATTGCATTGCTGCAACTTCATCGCCGGTGGGACTCCACTGAATTGGAGCACACACAAGTCGAACATCCGTGTTTCCCCGAAGACACCACATGTGTGCCACCGACAAACTTACAGGCCACTGCCTCGACCCACACATGCATACAGATTGAAGATAAAATATTCTAAATTTAAAGATGATGTAGCAGCCCGTGGATTCGGGCATCTAACACAAATGTATGTACATTTATGTACCTACTTACATAAATATTAGCAAGGGGAACCGACAGCCATGAAGCGGCGCTACGAATTTACAAATATGTAGTACAGGAAAAACTGCAGTAGGTAGGCAGGTCTTTCAAGCAGAACCCTCCAAGCAGACGTTTCAGTGTTGAACGCATTTTGCATTATAAAGAATTTCCAAATATGACCGGCCTTAAATAAATAGAAGTTCTGAAAGATCAAGGAATTGAAAATCGTTTGGAAAATACTTGAAATGTAATATTATAACTGTAGAACATGTATTAAAGTTCATCTTCTAACATTTTAAAGAAATGTTTCCAAACGTTCTATTTCTTATTTCTCAAAAAAGAAACATCTCTGAAAAAATAGTTAATTATATTCTACATTTTATTTGATTCAAAAAAATATACAGATAAAATTAATACCACATTTTCAATATTTCCCATCTCCAAATAAAAATGCCTGAGGAATTTATTTATCCAAGACCAAAACTTATGAAAATATCGCACATAACTTGTAAAGTATACGGTGGAACCTGTCGAAATTCCCAAGTAAATATACAATTTCCATTTGATGGTTCCCCAATTTTCCAAATCACCTTTCGCTGGGGGATCAACTTCACGGGCCCACAATCTTGGCGAGTTCTCGTTTGAATCGGCGAGGTGGCGACGCCAGCCCGTTGGGGTAAACAATTTTTCGTGGCCATGGCGAGACGCGACGGAATCGCCGGCGTCGACCTAATTAGGTAAACATCGGACAGGCGCCACTTGCAGCGTCCAACGCCCCCGCTAACCCCGCTTACCCCTCTTTCGGCACCTCTGACACCCGCCCCCGCCCCCGCCCCGCTCCCCTTTCGGCACATTCTTTGCCATGCAAAATTTTAAAAGCCGTCTACGGATTTATTGCGATATATATTTTTACTTGGCGCCACTGCCGCCCGCCTGGGCTTGGCCTTTAGCGCCTTTCGGCCTTTTCGTTCCGATTTATTCTCGGCGAGCGCGTGCTGTCCATTGTGTTGGCCGTTTTCCCTGCGATTTTCCTCGATTTTCCCTGCGATTTTCCCCCCGAAACGCTAAGCGATTGTGTAGATTGTGTGTGCCTCGTTCTGGCCAACTGCACCAGCAATCGACTATCGACCCGCTGGCATTGTTGCAATTGGCAATTTGGCCGCCATGGCGTATGCGCGATATTTGCACTGTGTTGTCTGACAATGCACTCTATGCCATTGTTGATTGATAAATTCCCAAGACAAGGGTGTGTTTATGCTGACAATGGTAATCGCAATGGGCAATGGTGTCATCTGAAGTAGGCATTAACGTAATATACGTATGATTATAAAAATACAGATGCTATGGCGTATACGCAATGTTTGCATTTTCCGATTTTACGACTGCAAAAGTTAAATTCATCGCATTTTGTTTACTAAATCTGGGATATTCATAGGTATATTCTTTTAATTAAATATAAAATTTGAAATTTATGCATGGTTTAATGCGGTCGTAAATATAAAATAATTTGTTTTTTAAAGCCCCCACACATAAACATTCCGCAAAGAATCTCGTTAGCAAGGATTTCGAATAAAGAGTTGCACTTGTTTCTCACTTTATTATTGGCCCGACACGCGTTCGGAATCGGAATATACAAATGAACCCATAAACAGACTCTGTGGGTTTGCGTACCACATACATATATGAAGATACATATATACACAGGCCGCACAGGCCGATATATGCGCGAATGAATACCACACACATACCGAATACGCGACGCCGGTCTGTTTACGTAATGCCCTGGCGCCAAAATTATTACCATTTAAATGTCTGAGCACACAAGTGAGTGTGAACGTAATGTGAATGCGCCTGTTTGAATGTGCGACTCGCTCACTTCGCCGTCTTCGTAGTCGTCGTCTCTTCGTTCTTTCAGTATTCTCAAACGATATGGCATGGTATATAGGCGCTTAGTACTCCCCCGATATCGCCCGAGTGTTATGACAATTTTAAATCACATTTTACGGGCCGACGAAAGAGTTATTACCGCTTCAGCCCACAATTTGTATGCGGGTTACAAGATTGCCATTTAAATAATAGTTATTAATGGGAATAACTTTATCGCAGACATATTTAAGAATTTTATGATTCCACTATCTGGCCAATAAATTAGCAAGTTAACCTGACATCGTAATCTTAAAGCGTTTACCCAAGCGCCCTGTAAAGTGTGAAAGATATGAGCTGGGGATCCCATTAAGTGGGGATTGATAAAATATGTATAAAGAATTATGAGCAATATTTAGTGATAGTTTTTTTTAATTCAGTCAGTTTCAAACTTTTAAATATAAAAATAACCTTATAGCGGTTACTTTATATTTTCCTTTACATATATGGATATTTCTCTATAAAACCATTGTCTTATAAATTTGTTTTCTTGCAAATTTCAGATCACAACAGCAAGGTCTGGTGCCAAATCGCCTACTGGGAGATGGCCCACCGAGTCGGGGAGTTCTTTAACGCCAGAACGAAAGCAGTCAATATCTACACGGATGGGATCGTGGGCAGTGGGGGGGACAGCATGTGCCTACGTGACCTTGCTCCCGCAGGCAAGCAGGTCCAATTGGAGGCGGTGCAAACCACGCGGCAGAAGGTCGGATTGGGTAAGAAGGAAGGCTGTTTATCTTGGTGGGCACATGTTAACCGGAGTACGCATTGCAGGGGTCACATTGAGCCTGGAGAACGGCGATGTTTGGATCTACAACCGTGGAAATACACCCGTTTTCGTGGATTCGCCCACCCTGGCTGAAAACATGGACCGTGTGTGCAAAGTGATGCCCGGCTACTGCCTGAAGGCCTTTGAAACAATTAGGTAAGACCTGGGTTCAAATAATATTTTAATAAGAAATGTTAAATTTTTTGTATCCTAGTTTTTTTTTGATATAATTCAAGTCTTGTATAGGTACTTTTATTAATATGTTTTGATGTTACATTTATAACAATAATACATTTTTGAAAAGTTACTATAACTAATACGTTAATAATAATAATCTATTGCGGATAAACTATTTTTAAATATTTTTTTAACCCCCTTCTGTTATTTTTATTTTAAATACTACTTTAATAATACCTCTATACTTATTTATTTTTGTTTTATTATAACTAAGGTGTTAATTGTAATAATCATCATGTTTTACAACCCCTTCTAATATTATTATATTACATACTAATATATTAATACCTCCTTACTTATTTATTTTTGTAGGGCTCAACTGCTGAGTATGGAACAGCAAGGACATCGCCACATGGGACCCGTCGACTACTTCAGCATTAAGATCAGCTTCGCCAAGGGCTGGGGCCCCGCCTACAAAAGACAGGACATCATGGGCTGCCCCTGCTGGCTGGAGGTGCACTTCAGCCACCTGCGGTGACAGTATCTGCTCCAGGCCCTTTCGGCAGGACCTCATCCGGCATCTGATCACCTAGCGAAGCCGCTGGACTGCGGATGCGACCAGGTGGGCAGCTGGCGATCGCGCCAACTGCTTCGGAAGGCGCAGAGGCTGCTGACCAGGCTGTGCCGACAGGTGTGCGCCCTGACGGATTATTATCCGGCGACGAGGACGAGATGGAGGTGCCTGGCGGTCAGGAGATCCAGCCGCCAGCTAAGCACTAAACAACCAATAATTTGGAACAACAAAGGACTGCATAAGAAATCATTTTAAATGTTAATATACATAATTACGAAACAAGTTTCAATTACTGCTAGTAGACACATCGAAATTAATTTTAACGCATCTGAGTCGCATTAAGTGAGGAGGAGTGGAGTCGAGCAGGGCCTGCGAGTGGGGGCGAAATACATAGTAATTGATTGTTAAAAATACTTAGCAAAAATTGAAATCCTGTGATTCACTCTATATATATATACACATGTAGTATGTACCGACGCGTGGGGCTAGAGCTCCATTGCCAGTAGCTATATGATATGTATAAATATTTAACTTATATATATACATACTTAACGGAAGGCACATCAGGGTTAACAGTTTCGAGAATGGCAGATAGTCTAGTTACGATAGAACATTCAGAAGCCACTACCGTTTTCTATGCGAAGTTTTTAAAAGAACCCAAGCCCATAATTTATACCCCACCCAAAATAAAACCAAACATCACTGAAATACAAAACTGTTCAGTAGTAACTGCATAGATCGTAGGCTAATAAAAAATAACAATATTAATTCAATTCGACACGGTTTTAGAATCTAGCGCATAGGAATGCAATTGGCTTTAAGAAAGCATATGTCATGTTCGAACATTATTTGTTTTATGTTGATATTTTGACTGTTTTCGTTGTCATATCCATACATCCATTTTTTATATTACATCTTTTATGTGAAATGTTTAAATTGATCCAAGGTACATCAGTTAGGTAGCTTAAAACTCTTTTATTTAAATCTCTAATCATCCTTCGTCTATTCATTGTTCACAATCACAAACCCCAACTTCGGTTGCATTTCCACCTGTAGGAAATGGCAATTCGAGGATTTGGTGTATTACTTAAAATCCGTGCGCTAGATCTTTTAACCTCTGTACCAAACCAAACCGTATGTAGGCCATCCTAGAGTCCCAGCCTTGTATGTATTTCGTTCTAAGAATAAATGCGATCCACGTAAAACTATTGTTACCATTTTTCTCACTGTTAAAGGAAGACCGTGTTCAGTAAATTCATAAAGAAAATAGGAACATGCCTATTGTATGTATATTTTAATTCCAAAAAAGCACTATAAAAAGTAGTAACAACTTTAAACGTACTCATGAGCAAAGTTACTAGGATGATTTTAAAATTTTCTCCGTATGTAAAATTGCATTGTAAGTCTGATGACCAGACAAAAATACATACAATAGCTTCAATATGATCAAATATTTAATCAGTGCAGTTATACTGTTAAGTTTAAAAAATTGTAATAAAA
Source organism: Drosophila subpulchrella (assembly GCF_014743375.2). Lineage (NCBI taxonomy): Eukaryota > Metazoa > Arthropoda > Insecta > Diptera > Drosophilidae > Drosophila > Drosophila subpulchrella. The sequence goes on from NW_023665529.1 coordinate 41,701, forward strand.
TTTCAATATATTTACAAAAACAATTGATAACCCGAAATCAATTTTATTTGAAATGGCTGAAATCATCCGAAGTAATAAAGGGGCATTTAGACGTTTTTTTTTGGAGACATTACACGTTTCTATATTACAGTGTACCATCAACAGATTTATTAAATGATTAAAACTAAGGCAGAATTTATTCAATCACATAATCTTCATCAAAATCGTATTTCTCTGCCTTCGAAGAAGATCCCCCTAAGCTAAAGTTATCCAGAACGTCTGTAATTTTGGATATTTTCTTCTCGTTGCGAACATTCTGTTTCTTCTTTTGCTTTTGCAGTTGTTTGATGCCCTTATTCAGGGATTGGTTTTCTGGAATTAAGATAAATTAAGATGTTAATACAGTTCCACGGCGGGATATCCTTCTAAGCTTACCTTCCAAAAGCAGACTGGGATCAACCTTCTCCTTTTCTTCATCCAGTTTTCGCTTGCGACCCTTCGCTGGCTTTTCCTTCTCGTCTATGACCACATTTGCACTCAATGTTTCGGCAGGACTCTCTTCTTCACGCGGTTGTCTGATCTCGAGTGGACCCGTACACGCAATCTCCATAATGTCATCAGTTTTCACAGCGCAATGCTCTAGAATCTCTGTCTCCATGGACTCGAAGTTCTCCACATCGAATTCGCGGGCCTCGGAGTGTACGATTGAGGCACTAAGGTGTACACTTTGCGCTTCCTGAATTTCCGGGGGCTGTGTGCAGTATTTGATTTTGCCCGTGTTCCAGTCGTTGAGGACGCTTCGTGCGGCTGCCACAACATCGGGTACTCCCTTCTTCAGAAATTTGCCTATGGGTAGAGTAAAAAACACATTATTATCTTTAACACTCAGTAGAATTTTATGTACTCACCCATTCTGGCTGCCTTTTTGGCGAAGAATTCCTCGAATGTGTCGTAGCTTGTAATGTCGTACATGGTGCAGAAGTAATCCTTGCTGGCGCGCTTTAAAACGCTCTCGGCGATGGTGAAGGGATCTTTCACATCACCCACGCGCTGCGCATTCTTCAGAACAGCATGTGATTGTTCAGATCCACCGGTGAACACAATGCCAGGGCAATCAATCAGTTTAATTTTCGAATCCAGCTCCACTTCCTGCATTGACTTGGTCACTCCTGGTGTGCTGCCCACCATGCAGGATCTGCCGCGGGTCAGCGAGTTGATGATGGAACTCTTGCCCACATTGGGGATGCCAACGACGCCCACGCGAATCGAGGTCTTGATGCCCTTGTTGCGGCAGTAGTTGCCCAGCATGGACATGAGCAATTCGGCGCCAATGCAAACGGATCCCTGCATAGCCTTCTCGGTCTTCATCTCGCGCAGCTTGCGGCGTCCCAGTCTGTTGGCCTGATCCTGTGTGGAGGCCTTGAAGGCGGTGACGGGACCGCTGCGGCGGAAATACTTGATCCAGTTGTTCAGGTTCTCGCGCGGCACCAAATCGGCCTTGTTGAGCACCAGGACCAGTCGCTTGTTGCCCGGAGCCCCGCGAACGGCGCGCTCCACCTCATTACAGCGGGTGCCCAGCGGATCACGTGCATCCACCACCTCCAGGACAACGTCTGCGTTCTCGATGACCTTTCGGAACTCCTTGAAGTACTGCTTCAGGGACTGCTCCTTGGTGACGGCGTTCTTGTACTTCTTGCCGTCCTCATTCTGGGCATCGTTCTCGTGCATTATGCCGTGCACGGTGCTCCGCATGTCCGCATCTTCGACCATCGACTCCAGCGACTTGAACTTGCTCTGTTCGCGCTCCACCTTGAAGGCTTCGCGGCGGGCCAAACGCTCGGCCTCCTGGCGCTGCTTGGCCTCCTCCACCTCCTTGAGGATGTCCTCCTTGAAGGGGCAGATGTTCGGGATCTGGATGAGCTTCTGTTTCTTGCTGCCCTTCTTGGGGTTCTTCTTGGCAGCGCGACGTTCCTTTTTGTTGTGGTCGCGCACCTTCTTTTCGATCTTGTGCTTCAGGCGACCGGTCAATCGCTTGGATTTTTTAGCTGCGCGATTAACACAAATATGTAGAGCTATACTAACATAAAGGGCATATTAAATACTCACTCTTCAACCTTTTCAGAGCCATTTTACACGAGGATAACCGGAATCAAAACCAACTTTAAGCAAGAACACGTGAAAATAGTCTTCTTCTTGCTCTTCGCCAGCCACCACGAAGCGTGGCCACTTGTTGTGGCGAGTTAGCCAACACTGCCAGTGTTGCCAGACTGGCGGTGTGATGTAATTTGGTTTTTGTACACCGTCTGCGAATTAAATTTAAAATGTCACTTAAAACCGTGTTTTTAAGTGCTCTTCGGAGTATCACCTTGCCAGCTGTGCCCCTCCAGACCTCCAGGATACACACGAGCACGTGCTGGCGGAAGGCGGAGGACCGCAAGGAAATGCTGGCATCTTTGCCGGCCAAAGACGAGGGAACAGTGGGCGAAAAAACGGTGGACATCGACACACTTATCAACCGGTTGGTAGTTTTGATCTTTTCTTGAAATATTTAATAATATTTTGCTTTATTTAATCACAGCAAGGCCAAGTTCTTCCCGGACGCCAGCACCGCCACCCAGTTATTTAATGGAACGCCTTTCAACGAACTGCCCATCTGTAACATTCGCGTTTCGCCCAACAACACAATTATTTCCGTCACGGATCACAAAGGTTGGCCAACTGGAAGACCATTCCCATAACCTGGATATATTACTTAGTTTTATACTACTTTTAGGAGTCCTCCGACTGATACGATCCTGCGGCATTGAGGGGTTCAAAAACACTCGCAAGGGAACCAACATCGCTGCTCAAGCTACTGCTGTTACCATTAGTGGTGTAAGTAGAATCCCGGAAGAAAAATATTCCAAATAGTCAGTACTAACTTTATAGCTCTATTATAATTGTAAGACTAAAAATATTATTTGGTCCGAGCATATCGCCCAAACTAATTTAAATCCTTGTAAAGTGTGTTATTATTTTAGCCAACATTTTTACCACAGTAAGAAACAAATATTCTTTAGCAGCAATACCATCCTAGGATACATATAGACATATCTGCCCATCTATCCACTTTGTGAGCTCAGAAATCAAATCATCATGATTCTCTCTATATTATTTTATGTACACCACCAAAGGCTAAATTTGAACCTAACAAAATATCACAATTGCATTACAGAAAGCCATTGAATTGGGTTGGAAAACAGTGCGAGTGAAGGTCCGTGGTCTTGGCCCTGGAAGAATGGTAGGTTCAGAATATAAAGTCACTCGTAGATATTATAAGTAATTTAATTTGTATTTTATTTTGTTCCAGTCGGCAATCAAGGGCTTGCAAATGGGGGGACTTAACATTGTTTCCATAACCGACAACACACATGTTTCATTTAATCCCCCAAGGCCCCGAAAACAAAGAAGTCTCTAATCTTGAACTTGTTAATACCGTTGCTTATAAACAAAATACACTAATAGTCGTTAAAAACCCAAAAATTTATCTTTTAAATGGAATAAATGACAGTCACGGTGAGCGAGTTTTAACGAAAAGAATTGAACTATGGCCGCCGACCTTACAGTCACATTTTCATGGCGCAATAAATAAACCTCAATGTATAATTTATATATCGGTCGATTAAAAAAAGTTTGAAACAATTAATTTCTTAAGTTTGTATAATATTTTTGTTATATTTTGTTTCTTATATTACTTGTTTTTCCTTAAGAGTTACAATGGATGCACATAATTCCTTTAATAGTCCTATTCTAAAAAAAGTACAATATGCAAGTTATCAGTATGGATGCCTAAAAAATACATAAAATACGAAACTTTCCTTCCACTAATCAACTATTAACCCTAATCAATCTTTATAAAATGGGCTGACGAGCGCCAGTTATGTTATGGATGCCATAAAAACTGTTTGACTAAATATCACCTAGCGAACACACTAGCAATATACTTCAATGGAATGCTGCTTCTCAACATGGAATTCTAGGGGATACGATCAGGATTTGTACAATGAATGATGTTTTTGGTTGTGGCTAAGCGTGAGGTTCGGATTCGTATTGTCATGTGCTTGCCGAGGTTAATTTTCGCAGGCGACCTTCGATGTGACTGTGCAAAACTTTCGCTGCTGTGCTTAGTATGCAGGTTTTTCGCGCTTTATCGAATTTATACGCTTCTTGCGCATCTAATGGGGTTCCGTCCCTCTGAGGCGAAGAAGGCTTTGGTGCAGTTCTTCGAAATCTTTGCTGCATTTTGGCCCAGGGGCAGCTTGGATTGGTGAGCTCCTCTGATTTGATGGCGGGGATTTGAAAACTATGTGGTTCTGGAGGGATTTCTGGCTTTATATCTATTTCAGAGTCACAATTATTGCATCCGCTCATCCCGAATGTCGTGTGATACTGCATATTGGACGCGGTTCCGGGATAATGCGGACTGCCACCGCCGGACGGATTTTGAGGTGTATTCCCGTGTTTTCCCTCGTCGTTACTTCCATCTGGCTGTGTAGCATCGCTCTCTTCGTAGTCCATAAACGTTGTGGAACATGCTGGCTGATAAATAACCGCCGACGCATGTCCAGATCTTCCCGACTTCAGTGGCGTTCCCTTCGTCCAGGTGTTCGTTCGCGGATCGTAGACTTCAACGATGGACAGGAAGTTGTTGCCATCGAATCCACCAATTGCGTATAGTTTTCCGTCCAGCGTAGTCAGCGAGAGAGCACTACGTGCGATTTGGATTGGCGCCACCATGTCCCAGGTATCGTTTTCGGTATCATACCGCTCCACAGTGGCCAGTTGCCGGGTGCCGTCGAAGCCTCCTACCACGTAGATGTACTGGTTAATTGCCGCCACACCTGATTGTAATTAATTTCGAAATTAGTTGGAAAGGAGATAACAGGATGGCTAGTCATTCTTACCCGCTCCACTGCGACCCGTTTGTAGTGGTGGCAGAAAACTCCACTCATTGTTCTCCGGATGATAGCACTCCACGCTGCCCAATCGCTCGTTTCCATCAAAACCTCCGATGGCATAGAGCAGCCGATTGACCACCACCACCCCCACACCCAAACGTTTGGCATGCATCGGCTGTACGAGGGTCCAGCGATCGAGTTCTGGGTCATAGCTAAAAAAGATTATAATATTTTATTATTATTTGGCGGTAGCAGATAAATCGATGATAACTTAATGTGTATAGATAGTACGAAAACAAAATGTTTTGAAAGATAAATAAACTCCCCCCACTATCAAGATCCATGTCACGCTTTTGTTAAAGCTATTTTATACAGGGAACATTAAAGATACTGAACCTCTAAGTATTGAATTACTTTAAATAACACTAGTATAGGTCCAAAGACAACTGATTGAATATATACTACTGAACTCTTTTTAGTTAATTAATTATACTCACTACTCCACGGTGTTGTGGTACTCCATGCCTGCGGATCCGCCCACGGCGTACATTAGCTCGTCCATGACGGCCACGCCCACTCGATGGCGCGGCACGGACATTGGGGCGCAGGGACGCCACGTCTCGCTAACGGCACTGTACCGATCCACCCAATCCGAATCATAGGAGGATCCAATGTTGTTATTCCTGCCTCCGACCGCATAAAACTTGCCCTTGAGGAAAGCGGCGCCCAGGCCGGATCTTGGAATGCGCAGGTTGGGCAGTGTCGTCCACGTCTTGTCGTCCACATTGTAGGCCTCCAGAATGTCCAGTGAGTGCCGGAAGAAGCCGCCGGCCACGAATATCATTCGCGTGGTGTTGGGCGTCCTCTCCTTAACGCCAGGACACTTGTGCAGCGTTAGGTCCTTGAAGATCTTGGCCAAATACTCGCGACAGGCGGGAACCTTTCGCAAAACGTCACAGTTTTTCATCTGCTCCTTAAGGAAATTGGGTGTCAGGAACTGACAACGCACGGCGCCCAGGATGTGCTCCATTTTGCAGTGCCGATTGTCCTCGTCGTATTTCACCCACTTGAGGACAGCGTTGTAGACCTCTCGCTCCTCCTGCACATTAAGCTCATCCCTTCGAATCAGGGCTATCAACTGATAGGCCGAAAGCTGGAGGAACTCCTCCTCTTGGCACACCTAAAGAAAAATCAAAAGTTGTAGTTCTCTGAATGGATTTCCATAAGAGATTACTAACCTGTGTGAAATTCCGCTCTATGAACACATTTGCCTTCTTTTGCAGCTCAACGCAGCCGTGCTGCTCGGCAAAGTTGGCGATGCCAATGGCATTCGTGGGGTCTAATTGGCGCTCCAGAAAGGCACAGCAGGCATCGATTACGTTTGGCACTTGGAACATGGTGGCCGCCGGCAGCAGTTGGCACACCGTCACCTCAGTCACACGGATTTGGCCGGTGTACATGAAGTACAGGATGCGGGACATGGCCGTGGGACAGACCTGAAAGAGCGAAATGGACGAACTGTTCATCTATTAAGCCAACCAATTAAGGGCCGCGCTTGAGCTCTACTTACCCCCTGGAGCTGGACGCGCGACATCTCCGACTCCTTGAGTCCGCCCGTGAACATGGCCTTGAAGTAGGGCGATGCGGCGGACAGCACCACCTTGTGGGCGGGAAAGAGCTCCCTCTTCACCTCCAGAACCACGTCCGTGAGCATGCCGTGCGATCGCATCATGTACATCATTTTCAGGGCCTCCTTGGCGTAGTTGGACATGCAGAAGGTCATGTCGTCGTCCGTGGCATCGTGGTCATCTAGGGTCGAATGCACCGATCCAAACCGACCGCCACAATTCGACGAGATGGAACAACTTTCCGAAGTGTTGTTCATCTCAGCCTCTGGAAAGTCAAGGAAGAGAATATTTATATAATATCGGAATTATTAATGTTATTAGCTTTATTAATAATAATTAAACTTGAAAATTGTTTTGTATTCCGAAAAAAATAACCCTTAGAGAATTTAATTTACTAAATTATTTAGTTATTAAATATGAATTTAATGAGCATGTTATATAGTCTGCTAATAGTTAGAAACTTACATACTTTACAACTCAGCCCTGTAACACTTGTACCCCATCCATCGCAAATAGATCGACAATCAGCTTAGGCTATATATTCTATTATATTATCTAATCTGTTGTGAATTTGCAAAAAAAAATTCAAGATGGCATTTTAAAGAAATCCTCCAAGTGTGAAATGACGTAGTATTTTAGGCATATCTAAGATAGCTGAATGGTGGGATACGACTAGCTTTAACACGTTCTAGATCTTATAGGGATTTTTTATTTTTTGAACGAATTGTGTATTTTGTAAAGATATAATAACAAATTTGGTTTTCAATTGGTTAGTTTTGGAAAAGTTTAGTATTAGAGATTTAGCGTTTCTCGATAAGAAAACTAACCCGATAAGATTAAATTAAATGGTTTTTGCATATAAAGAACCTTTAAAAACAACTTATTTAGTTTTTCACGTACACTCTTCCGAGCGGGTACTATAATCCAATGGGAATTTGCATTGTCACCACAAACCAGTTTCCCGTACTGTTATCTTCTATGATTATATCCAAAACGCCTTTAAGCTGGCTCTAAATATTCAAACACACGCGCGAATGCAACTAAATTTAAAGCTGTTTCAATCCATTATATTTAACATCTCACGTTCGACTTTGGCTGATTTCACTGTATAACAATCTAGAAGCGTTTCAAGCATTTTCGCCAATCATTGTGGGCTGTTTTAGAGTGTGGGACCCGCCAGAGAACATGATTCGCAATTTGCACCGTCATGATCAGTGGTTTTTTTTCCCCAAAAGCCCAAGTAACAAAATGGCAAACTCGTTGCGAATTGAACTGTAGACCCATTATAAAATCCAAAACGAACCTTCTGGGGGGCAGGAGTACGTCTTGCGGGTGGGCATGTCGGAGATGTGACTCTCATATTGCATGGGGGTATGCATTTGGGTTTGCATTTTGGCACAAATGAGGATAAGGATAGGGATCCTTGAGGAGATCTTTTTTCAGGTTTGTCACTTCACGAGTTATGGTTTTTATAGTTATTATAATCAGGGTTTTATGTGCACGCACTCCACCCGCGATAATGGTAATTTGCAAACAAAGACTGGGTGAAAATGAAAGCGCACGATCGATCAGCTTCTGCTCCGCAAATCCGCTCCGGCGATCATGCGTGCGCCGTGGAGAGAGCCCGTCAACTGACTGCTATGTGGTCTGCTCTAGCCACCGGGAAACGGACTCGAGTGCCCCACAGACCCCAGAGACTTATCTCTCGGATGGCGGGGAGCGTTACAAAGAGCGCTATCATGCTTACATGTGACTCGGTTCTTTTGGACCCTTGCTTACAGGTGAACACTCCTTGTTGTGGCGATAAAAAACTCCACAATTATGAACACCATGAATGAACGCACGGCTTACGAACGATTTCTGCTCCGTAACGATGATGTTCACAAATCGGTACCTTTGGTAAGCACAATTGTCTGCCATAATTTTCCATTTCAGGTGAGAAATGTCTAACCTGCCCAGCAGGTTTTTTAGAGGATCACGAATTTCCAAATGTTTTATTTACCCAACTTATTAATTTGCAGGGTAGATGTACGGCTATACAGCACTTCGGAAAACTTTATGCGCGTCATCCAGACATTTGGGAATTTCGTTTCGTTGAAATGATAACTAAAATCCGATCAAAGTCCGCCAAAAATCAACAAATAAATACTTATTCATACTTCTTTAAATCAACATAATATCATAATTCACTTAAATGCTTATAAGGAGGATATTAAAGCAAATAATTGTTCTCTTATAAAGTCTATTATTATGTCTCCATTATTAGTAGTTTAGATTGTAACTTTCGCCCTAACGGGTTTTCATAATATTTCGTTCAAGAGTTTAATACCCTCAAATCTGACAGTATCTGATAAATCATTGTTACCAAGCAATCAAATCATGGCAATAAATTTAGACGTATCGAGTCATGACGGTACGCACACATTTATGTTCCCTGAACATGAAAAATTTCCCGCATTTCCTGTTTATGGAGATATTGTCTTGTTAAATAATCATGATGATAGAAATAAAAATACTATAAATTATATTACACTATTAATTGAACATTATAATATAAAGCATTATAAAATGATGTACTGTTTAATATATTCTAAGATTTATACCGTCTGTATTATTTTTTCAAAGTGGACCGGATTAGAAAAAATTTGAGGAAATATTTTGATATACAAATTTAAAATATCATGAATTATGTAATAATAATACTTGTAATATCAGAACTCAAAATATAAAGATAATTTTTACCATAATAGCCATTACGGGATCGCTAGATTTTTATTATTCGATTTAAAACAGGCAGGTTTCGGAAAAGAATTCTTTTCCAGTGCAGTTGTGGCTACGAACATTGTATCTGAGTCACTAAAAAATAAGAGATACATGGCTCTCGGATAAAAAAGGGGCTTCTATAGAAAGACCAATCTCGTGATCTGTTAATTACCTAGCATAAATTCAGAAACTCCAATGTGTTGGAAATGGATTCTACTCTTTGTTTATCAAAGTGCGGTTTTAAAATTACCGCGTAAAGTGAGGACGGGTTGTTGGTTAATAAGTGATAAGGCAAAAACTGGGCGAAATAGTGCCAAATCATGATGAGGAGGCAAAACCTTATACACATTCTCCGTATGATTGTGTAGGTGAAAACAAATAGCGTAATCAGCAGGGAGCGAGCGTGTGTGAGTGCAGGTACCGTTGAACTTTGCATCCACATAAACAAATATTACTCACTTACATTCCACTCCCTGTCCCCCTCTCACGCACGTACGAACGGTACATAGTACATACATGCCATTTATGTACATACGCACACCCACACTTCCAATGCCATGTGCCGAACAGCTGATGGAGGCCATGGAAATGGAACTCACGAAGAAGGCCATTGATTGTGATTGTGAGAAAAGGCAACTTTGTTGTAAGAGATTACTGCAATGCGGAGCAAACATTTACACTGCATCTGCATCACCAGGGAACTCAAGATCTCACAGATACTACACATGTACATAACCACGTATATAAGCTGGGAAAGTGCACCGTAAATTTCTCCCTTTGTTTCATTGAAGTTTTCACTCGAAGGTAACTAACGCTCGTAGGTTAATGAAAACGTTTGTAATCGGTCAACATAACTATGCTAATATAAAGCATTCGATGTGCGATATTTTATTTACGGGTTTTATGATTTATTTACTGCTACTCACAACTTTATTTATTTATTTTCCACTTGCCACTCCGATTTTTTTCTCCTCTTTGCGAGTGTTGAAAAACGCATGCCTGTTTACATGCGAGATTTCAAGGGTTTCCAGATGGTTAGAAAAGGTTGAGGTTAAGCAATAAAATACTTAATTTTGAACCTGATTGATCTAATCAATAAACATTTCCTAGACCAATGCAGGCAGTTGTAAAAGAAATGCGGAATATATATTCACGAATTTATTGAATTTAGTAAAGGAAATTAAAAGTTAAGCCTTATCATTTATCAACAGCTGATTTTTAACACCTGTTTTTTCTTAGCTGGTCACACTGCTGCCCTTTGGAGTTCCAATCGTGCAATATTAAAAATACCTATCCAAAGGTGGATTAAAGATGAAGCCGGCCTTGAAAACGGTCAATGCCACAGGAAGGCACACCGCCTCGGTGATATTCTTCCATGGATCCGGCGACACGGGCCCCAATGTTCTGGAATGGGTGCGCTTTCTGCTCGGCGGGAACCTGGAGTATCCGCACATAAAGATCATCTATCCCACGGCCCCCAAGCAGAAGTACACCCCGTTGGACGGGGAGCTGTCCAATGTTTGGTTCGACCGCAAATCCGTGAACATAGCCGCCCCGGAGAGCAGGAAGAGCATGTCCCAGTGCTACGAGGCAGTCAATCAGCTCATCGATGAAGAGGTGTCCAGTGGAATCCCACTGAACAGAATCATCGTGGGCGGTTTCTCCATGGGCGGTGCCGTGGCCTTGCATACGGGCTATCATTTGAAACCCAGTTTGGCCGGTGTATTCGCACACTCCTCGTTCCTGAACCGCGGCTCCGTTGTGTACGAGTCTCTGGCGAACAGCCAAGGGGATTCCCTTCCCGAGCTGCGAATGTTCCACGGGGAAAGGGATACTCTAGTGCCGCCAGACTGGGGCGTGGAGACCTTCGAATCCCTTAAAAAACTGGGAGTCAAGGGCACATTCCATCCACTAAGAAACACCCTGCACGAACTGAAAACCGCCTCCATTACGGATCTTCAGAAATGGATTCAGGAAAAGCTGCCTCCACTGGAAAACCAAGTGCAAAATAAGCTCTGAACGGCAAGTATTTAAAAAGATTTATATTCCCATCCCTAGACTAACTTATTTCTTATTCAATTGCAGTGTTTGGCATGAATCCCGTACAATTTGGGGCAGCGCAGAGGCAAGTCTTTCCATATGCAAACTTTTTATACTCCCCCTCTCCGCCGTAATGAAAGCACAACTCCTCCTGGGCCCGAATATCCCGAGCAGCAAATATACCTAGGGATATACGATACATTACTCCACAAGCTGGAGCAAAGCAAGCAATAAAACTCACCTATTTTCGGTATGGGACAGTCTATTCGTACCGCTGCTATGTTGCAGTTTGGTTCACAGCTGTGGTTTAGGTAACGCCCGATGTTCCCACGTCTAGAAGGATCCACGATGGTCACCTGTTGCTTCGTTTCGCTGGTGTATTCATTCAAAACCAGGACATAGTTCATCAGGCCAAGTTCTTCATTGATGTTCAAGCGTCTTTTGGCCTCAGATGCAGTCAAAAGTTCTCCGGCATATTCGCATATGTATCCACCTTCTGGAATGTTTACTGTAGTGCGCAGACCTTTGGATCCGTATACTGGAGAGTCGAATATTTTCAGATTTTTTCTTGGACCGTATTGCACAAGTCGATTGGAGCAGGTGTTTCGACTGCATTTGCATAAATCATTGCATTCGATGACGGGATTTGAGGATTTTTTTAAAACTAATTCTACACCATCCCTCGGGTACTCATATTGACCTCCATGGGGACATATTTCACTCTTTTCGCAGGCTCCATTGCATTGACATTGGTTCAGAAGAACGGAATTGTACTCGTCCGCCAAAGTTTTAAAATCTAAACTGCCATCGCTGGGCATTAACACCGATTCCAATATATACTCTAGACTATCGGGGTGCTCATAATCGTCACAAAGAGCTGTATCAGATCTATTCATTTTTATGATTGTTTATATTGGAATATATTGGATCCTATATTTTCTTTATTTGTTGGACCATAATACGATTTTGTAATTCCGGAATATGGGACTCTATTCATTTGGTCACACTCGGAATTTAAAATTTTCTGTTTAATTTAAATGAACATTTCCTAGGGAAAGTGTTTTATTTTTTTCTTTGTAAGCTGTATCTTCAATTTATCCGTTTGGTTTTGAGCGTTACCAGACTTCCAGAAAAAGGGGACTCCTTGCGATGACCTCCCATTTCCCCTGCGTGTTGAGTTTCCACCGCTCCACCATGTTGGATTTCCCACTCCGCCATCGTGTTGGGTTTCCATTTCGGAGCGACGAAGGGGCTGATTTGGATCCAATCGAAGTTGTCGAACGATTGGCAGCATGTCTGAACTTTATGGGAGCCTGGTAGAAGTTCATCGAGTCGATGGCTTCGAAATGGTTCTGAATATATCGATTTTATTGGAGATTGCCCGCTGGGCTGAGGGACATTGTTCTGACGGCAGGTCTACGGTATCTGCACTTTAGGAAGTACACGGTTTTATTTTTATGACAATGTAAATATTTATATTTTCATTTGGAATTGACCCTTTTAAAAAAGGAGTTTACTTATTATCTTTAACTTCAATTTTATCAAAAATATTTTTGTTACACTTCTTAATCACAAATGAAAGGCTAGAACATCCGTCTTTTCGTAAAAATAAATAATGTACCCATAATGGTCGACAATGCTGTTTTGATTGTCATTATAGAGGTGCGCTAAAAGAAATATGTAACAATATTTAATTTCAATATCCGTTACTCGTATTAGGCGATTATTTAATTAAATTTGGAAAGCATAAATCCCCTCCCTTAAAAATTGCATGTGTACCCAATTAATTTAGAGGCTATACATTTTTTGCTTTAATTGTAAAACCATTTTAAAATTTATTCATTCATTATTGTTTTTTTTTAATTTAAGCATCATAAATATTTAATCATACAATTGTTTTGTGTTGAAACATTCTGTTAAATGGAGATTCACAGTAATGATTAGAGGGGGTGTAATATTTATTTGTACTGTTACTGAAAACGTTTAACAATTATACTCCTCTAAAAGGCTCCGGCGGTGTTTGTTTGTGTAAATTGGTGGCAATTAATCTGGATTAATGGAATTATGCAAAGCATGGAACATTTTTGAATGCGAACTTATCTGAAATTATAATTTTTTTGGGTTAAGGAAAGAACATCGGTTATTGTTCATAGTTATTAGGTACCTACCTTATTTTATTTGCTTAAGGCATCTTTGATTTTGTCGAATCCTGACTGGATGTTATCGGTTACTTTGTTTGTGTACTTGGTAACATCGTCCTCCTTCTCGTAGTAGTAAATAAAGTAGACGGCCAAGCCGACCACAATGATGACCACCAAAAATGTACTGATCACTGAAATAAGCACACTAAGCGCACAGTTGAAGCAGCTGAAAAGATAAGAGTAAATATATTAAATTGTAATTCTTTTATAAAACTATTTGGAAGAAATTGTATATTTTCCTAGAAACGCGATAAAGGAATTGTCTGTATATTTAACATACATCCCTCACATTCTTTAAAGCATTTTCAAATGAGATCACCATCAGAAACCTATTTATGTATTCATGAATCATTAGTATTTTATTTACACATTTATCAAATTGGAAAATAGGCTAAAATGATATTTTAATTAGTTCTTAAATGGTCATGGTCAGTGTAATTGCTCGCATTAGCCCTAATAGTTGAAAAGCCAAGGGTTCTTCTGGCAGCACATAGAAATGATGCAATACTTCCGAATTAATTACGCATGAAAAGTTGTCTAATAAAAATGCACCCCAAATAACATTCGTGGATTACATTTTCACCCCCATCAGGGAGTTAGCTACCACTTTTTGAGGGCCAAGAGCTGGCATTCCAACGGAAATGCGAAACCGGCGACGAGCTGCCGGTTGTTGGCTTAAACCAACGGGGCGGGGTCATGGCGATTCCTGGGGGTAGATATACGTATATAAGGAATAATTCCGTCGCGCCTCGATGGAGCCAGGACTTTCTGGAGCCAGATGGTACATAAGCGAAAAACTAATGCGACGCACTGCGAAATGCTCGACATGACCACATTGTATGTTTGTATCTTATAGATACGCAAATACGCGGGCTTTCAATTGTGGCCACTGTGCGCGTATATGAACAAGCACATAAGTATATATGCGTATGTATCTTCATATATATAGCTTAGGGAAGCGTGAGCTGGAATAATAATAAGTAGTCTTCTGTGGATACGATACCATGTTGCATGTCATGTACGTATTTTTTTCACAGCAACTATGCGTATGATTCCATGGACAATTAAGTAATTCATTCCGCCAACTGTATGTATGCGATGATTCGCCATCGAAAGTGGAAACACTTTCAGGTAGAACGGATCTGAGTACCTATAGATTCTCATGCGGTTCGTTTGTTTACCTGCTCTCATTGCTTTTATTTGTGATATGGAAACCTGTATGTATAAGAGTCGCAAGTGAGAATTCGCACTGGGTATTCCAGTTTTCTCTGAATTCTGCTTCCGCTTTAAAATTGCATTGTTCTCTTGTTGTTTTATATATAAATACAGCTCCCCTGGGAGCACTTTTTCTATATTCAGATCTTCTCATAGGAGTCATTAAAATATGTATGTAAATAGGAGGGAACTTTAGCTATCAGGTGGTTGCACACTTTCTTATCTTATTTAAGGTCTTACTCATGGTTCCCGATTTATTTATCATTCTTGAGCGAGTCTTCTTAATTGTGTTTTACTTATAGATGGTTGTTTACAACCGGAAATCTCTCTTATCTTAAACTTCCAAGAGGCTAGACTTTTGTAATACTAATCTATTTAAGGCAACTTACCAGCAGGCTACGTTTCCGGCTAGGCACTTGCACATGTTGATCTTCTTTTCTGTTGGAAAGATGTCTGATCAAAATAAACAGCTTCGGGTATCGTCTGCAATTAAATATATAATGAGAATTTCCATCACCCTTAAGGAAGCCATTCAACTCACAGTCAACCGCTTTTGCCGACGAAATTTGTTTAACTAAACCCAAAGAGAATGAGTTTATTTAGCGTCCCAGTTCGGCTCGAAGTCTTCTCTGCCATACAAGTTCGACGTCGCACCGTGGTGAAACTTGGTGAAATTGTTGGTGAATAATATTTTTATAAATGTGTTGTTTTCTGTTTTTATATATTTATATTTAAATTTTTTCTAATTTTGTACTATACCAATTTATGAAGATTTTCTTGGAACCATTTATAAACTATAGCCTTTGAAAATAAAGTTGAATTGAGTTTATTTTAAACATTCAAAACTTGCCAATTTAACTCTCTTTCCTTTTTGTTCAATTAACTATATAAAGTTAAAACTGGTTTAAGGTCGCATATCTTAGTTATAACTCCAATAACAACTTTGTTTGTAACTTCGCTCAAATGTTCAAGGCAGTAGAAGAGAATTCTTAAGTTGAGGGTGAGAGTTCTTGAGTTTGTGTTTTCTTTGTTTTTCTGGGGTTCGCAAAGAAGTACTTATTATGAAAAGCGTGAATGCTGTACGCACTCCTCAACTTTTGAGCTCTTATACAAACATATAACAGCCGAGGTGAGAAGTTGAAGGGAGCGTGAAGAATATAAACCCATTACAATTAACCCTAGATGTTTGTTTGCAATCTTTAAGGGGGACTTCTTTATAGCAAACAGTTGGAAAAAATTGAGCTGTTATCACTAAAAACATCAGTAAGAACGTCATACCATTTCTGACCTTCCTAAAATTTAAAAAAATACAAAATACATAGTATTGTAACCATTGGTAAAATTTTATCAAACCAGTTAGATTTGTTGGTGTAAGGCCAGAACTCACGCGAGATTTTATTTTGCAGATATATAATGAAATTGTGTACTATTTTGAACTCACTTCCCGTTGAGAACCGTAAATTAATAATGTAATGGTAATGTGAATTATTTGCTATTAAATCTGTTTATTATTTATGAAAAACAAAATTATTTTGTAGTTGATTTGGAATTCCAAAGAATTTATATAATTTTTTTGCAACTTGTAGACCAGCTGCCCGTAATAAAACGACTATTTTGGGATTAATTTGATTTATTTGCATAAGCTTATATTTAAAGTATTTACAAAAACTTGCTTCTGGTTTATTAGATTATATTTGCAAGTGTTTTCAATATGGCAGGCATCTGTTTATCCGACTGCATAATATACATTAGCTTATGTACATACACATTTGCACAAGTTTCTGTTAGGAAAGCACTTGGTAATGACTTGTGGGTTATAACTACAAATGTATGTATGTACAAAGATCCATTAAACATTATCCATATAAATATTCTTAACAATTTTGGTCATACATAGTCGAGTATATATTATGCATATAGGATAGAGTTGAATACGTTGGCGGGGCATGGTCACCGAATAGATCGTGTGCCAAATGCCTCGAAGATTAGAGAAGTAATCTCTCTCGACCGAACCACACTATAAGGTATAACGTTAAATATAAAACTTTGAACTACATCTGTCGGCTTATGAGTAAAATGAAAGCGGCTAACCGATCCGGATCCTAACGTACAAGTATTTTCGGTGCACGGAAACGAGTTGAAAATTTCTCAACATCCCGTAGACTACGAATATGGGGGATAACATATGCTGGCTTTTGGTGTATATTATACAGTATTGCAGATAGTGTTGGTTCGATGATTCGCAGGTAGGGAGCCTTTGAGGCTATCACATATGATTGTTCCTTTTGTAGGGTTTGGAATGGATCGGATCGTCCTACGAGTACTGCGGCGACTCGCCCCCCGAGTTGATCTTCTTTACCCGGCTGACATCGTCGTAGGCGATGGAGAAGACGCTCTTTTTCTCGGCAATGGGATTTCGTCGTCCTAGGCTATTGAGCAGCGAGTTCATGGCTATTCCGGAGTCGTGATCATCCTCCAGGGTCGAGGCATTCAGCTGCTTCTGTGTGGGATTACCCGCTCCCCGTTGCTCCACGTAGATCTTCGAGTTGGACACCTTGACTTCGTTCTCCCGGATGGGTGATGGCTTGGGCTTGGGCCTCGGTTCCTTAGTGGACTTACTGGATTCCTTACTAATGGCAGCTGCATGTGGCGGCGTCTCGGGATACATGTAGTGGGGCAGCTTGGTGGGTGCGGCAGGAACCTCCAGGGCGTTCTCCCTTTCGAAGCGGTGCTCCGAGTGCTGGAGCAGTGGGTGATTCGTGTCAGTCTCGATTTTTGGTTTGTGCTGCTTGTTGAGAGCTCGGTCCTCCTTCAGCATTCGACTGCCCTTCGGTGGGGATTTCCTGGGCGCTGGCTCCGGCTTGTAACGCCCACCAGGGTCCTCATCATCCTCCACGTCCTTGGGATGGACTGTGATTCTGGTCTTGGAGACCCGCTTCTCCGCAGCACCCACCTTCTTTTTGCTCGATGGCTGCGACTTGGACGACTCCGTGGAGGTGCGTCCACTGACGGAGGACTTCTTCTTGTTGTAGTACCACTCCATGTACTTGGGCACATTTCTTTCCTCCGGCTCCAGGCCCGCCAACTCCGTTTCGCTTTGATAACTTCGATCGGTTAGGGATCTCTTGGATCCAACTATTTCCGTGGAGGTGGACATAAGCTTCCTGCCATTCTCCGTAACGGTGGACTCGTACTTGGAGATGGACACTCGGTTGTGTGGGGGTTCCGAGGAGGTTTGCTTTCGGGAGGAGTTCCTTTTGGAACTATCGCGTCTGGATAGACGCGGCATGGCTTCTGGCTGGGAGTCCGTGGGAGAGGGCTTCCTAGGAGCTCTTTTGTGTCCCGCTAGCTCCTCTGGCTCCGCATAGATCTTGTCCTCCCTGCGGTACCTATCGTTCTCCTGCTGTCGACTGGGGTAATTGGTTCTGATCACGATCTCATCCCCATCCGAATCGATTGAGTACTCCGTGTCGTCCTCATCGAAGTCAGCATCTGAGTGCTTGTAGTACTTCTCCACCTGGATCTTGCGGATGCTGTGCGATCCCGGACTGGCCAGTTCGTCCATGGAATCGGTTATTTCCATGACCAGCTCGCGATCTGATCTGTGGCGATTGCTGGCTGTTTGACTTTCCCCGTTTCGGGATTGATCCTTGCGGCTTTCGTCGCTCAACTGCTTGCGCAGGATACTCGTTTTGGTCTCCCTCAGGGGTTTCTTGGGCGGCACTCGCCTCTTCCTCTCCTGGACCTCCTCCTCCTCCTTGATGGGCGTACGGATCTTGCGCTTGACCTCCTCCACCATTACGATTCTCTTGCGAGGTTGCCTAGGTCGTTTCTTCGTCCTCCTCCGCTTGATCCAGTAGACGCCCTCGGGACTATTTGGTGGATTGAAGCGAACGTACTCATATCCATCCTCCGACATGGACTCGTCGTTCTCGCTGCGTGCTCTCCGACGGGAGGGTTTCGCCTGGGTGATCTCTGGATCCAAGGCGGCATCCGGTCCCTCTGTCTGAGTGCCAGCATCGCAATCCGTCTGAGTTCCTATGGCCATCGACTGGCCGGGAAGACTCTGCGTTTCCAAAGCCACCTCGTGCTGGGTGTACGCATTCTCTAGCTTCTCTTTCTCCAGAAGAATCTGCCGCAGCAGGGCGTTCTGCTGTTTTAGTGAGTTCTCCAGCTCGTGAGTGAGGGACTGATTGGATACCGCCGGCTGCATCTGCTGCTCCAAGGAGACGCCTTCGCCTGCCTCCACCGGCTGCGTATGTATTACCTTAACCTCCGGTTCCAGTTGCGAGTAAACTATGCTATTTGGTCCCGATTTTCCCAATGGAAAGGTGTCTCCTTTCAATGTCGATCCCTGCTGTACTTCATTGGGCATGGACTGAATGTATGTGGCGCCTGGGACAATCTGATAGTGCTCTCTGATGATCTGCTTGCCATCCGGCTGCTCTTCGATAAATCTGCGCATCAGGATCTCTTTGCCCGAATTGTCCACCATTAGGAGCTGCGGATGGGAGAGATTACCCGCTGGTTTCACTGGGACATTCACGTAGATATTGTCATCGTCTAGATTTAAGCCATCCCTGGTCTTATCCCGGGTCATCAGCTGAAGGATCTCCACATTGCCGTCCTTGATGAACAGCTCCCGTTTGCTCTTGAGACTGTTGTGGGCCGTGTTGAAGTCAATGTCACTTCCTCGGTCAATCTCGTGCCTCCGCATGGAATCATCGTCTATGTGGCGCACCTCCGAGTCGTACTGCTTCCTCCGGGCGTACTCCTGCCGGTTGACCCGAGTCCTAGTTATGTGCTCCCTGTCCTCCGCCAGATCCCGGGTCTCAATCACATCCTCCATGTATACGTCGCGGTCGTTGATCAGATTAGTCCTAGAGTTATGGAAATTAAGATGAAGATCGTCTTTGGCTGTGCGGTTATTTCTGAAAGTTTAGAAATGAAAGCTTAGCTAATGTTTGGTTTTAATTTCAGGTTATAACCATACTTAATGCGAACTCGTCGCTGCTGCTCCTCGGCGGATTGGATGTGACGTCCATCGCCGATGTCCTGGGCCCTTCCTACGTCTTCGTCAAGCTGCTCACGTCCATCGTGGAACTCCCAGCGGGTGGGCTTCGTTCGGGTATCTGGAGGTTTCTCCGCCGACCAGGCATCGCGTCTTCCCATCCACTCTGCGACCTGCAAGATGGTCAGGGATTCAGTTTTAGTTTTTAAGGATTTTTGCTAGCCCTAAAAAGCACTGTATTTCTAAGGTTATTAATAATGCATATGAAGCAAAGAATCAAGAGAACTTTTCACTAAGCAGTTATTTCTTGAAAAGAATAATTATTAATTTAGAAATGAAGTAGATATATCAAAACTTTTTTAATTGAACATAGATCATAGTACATGGAACATAGATTATAACTGCTTCTTGAAATGAGTTCTTAGGTTAGATTAAACGTGTTTGATAGACTTCCATATCCATCGTTTTTTTGTGCAAAGTGAAAAAATTTCGTAGTCGATAAGGAAATCAAAAATGAAAAACTTAAAATTGATAGCTTTTGCAATTTGAAATTTTGGTAAGTGCGTTTGCATTACGTTTACGACTACAATTGAATTCGAAAAAGTTCAAAATCTACCTGAACAGATTTTGTTTGTTTTCCATTTGCCATTTCCCTATGCACTAGATGCACATCGTCTTCAGTTCTACTGATATTAACTATTCTTTTGCTACAAGAGAAAAATAAAAGATTATACATAGATAGAATGGTTGTGATGTGTTGTTGATTATATGTAAATTATCCCATAAATGTTAAAAATACTTGTTCACCAGTTGATCTTAGGCAATCGGTTTTGGATTTTGACTGAGTACATACATAGTCGTTGGTTAGTTTAAGTCCCATTTGACTCAGTTAATCAACTCAAGCCGGCATTTACAATTTACAAAATGCAACTGCGTGTTTACAGCTTCAAATATTTATTGGGCATCGTAAATATTTGACCACTTTGCATATGGGTAGGCTATGTATGCCAGTTTAACTTTTGCAGTTCGGCTCACCCATGACCAATTTAGCATTCGAAAGTCAGCTTTTAATAAATATTATTGCAACCATTAAACTGTAAGGCTTTTTAAATGTGCATTCGTAACGAGCTTTTATACACTCCAAATGTGCAGTATTTACAATTACACAATTTCCATCTTAGCTTTAATCACTGCGACTAAGCGACAGAGTCAACAGAGGCCAGTTATAAAGATTTGATAGGTGGGAATAATATTAATATGCTTGATTTAAAAATCTGGACAATTATGTACACTAGGCCAACATCAACTAAGCGAATGCTACTCCGATTTTTGCAAAGATAAAACTTTTTTTAAGGAATTTTGTTATAACCACGTAATCCACCCATCTAATTTATATATTATGTTCTTCTACTTACGTCGCCGCCCCGTACAGGGGACACCAGGAGCAGATGCAGCAGAGCAGCAGGATGAGGATGGTCAGGGCCACCAGGGTGGCCAGCAGGATGAGCAGCCAGAAGAGCACCTTGTTCTCGGCCTTGTACTGGGTCTGCAAGGGAGTTAGGGTCTATTAAAGGCAATGAAGCATTGCGTCCCCAAGGATTTACTTACGTCTGTGCGCGAGGAGTCCGTCGGCATGATGGCATAGGAGTTGTTGTGCTGGGACAATCTCTGCTGAATCTCCGATATGTCCACCACCGAGGAGCTGTCATAAATCACGGTGGCCGTCACCACACTGCGCTCCTTGATGCCCGGATTCCCAGCTGCTATGTCCTTGGCACCTGGCTCATCCGGACGCAGAGGCCGAATATTGTGGATGTACACCTTGCCACCGGAGAGGGCCGAAAGTGTCTCCTCGGTTTTGGCCTTGTCCGGATTGTGTCCCGGCACCACAAACTTCACAGTGCGTTTGCGGCTTTCTGGAGGATAAATTCGAATGGTGGTGGTGGAGAAGCGCACCGGAACACCCAGATCGTAGGCTCTGGCTGTCAGGATGAATATGTCGGTATCCTCATCCTCAGATCCCGCCGTCTGTCGACGCCTTCTTGTCTTGGCATTCTTCTTGGCTCGCAGGTTGATCTTCTCCCTGACCGTCAGCTCACCGGTCACCTTGTCCAAGACAAACTGATTGTCGTAGTTGCCATTGATGATCTCGTAGCGCACCTCATTATTCGGAGCAGTGGCGTCCTTATCCTCCGCATGGATCACTGCGCTGGTGGTGAAGCCCATCAAGTCGTGTGTGAGTATAAACTCGTAAAGATCCTTGTCGAAAATGGGCGTTTCGTCGTTGACATCGATTAGCTTAAGTATTAATGGCACCTGAGCCCGATTCCCCTCGCCGTCCATGTCCCTGGCCTCCACGTAGAGATGGTATTCGGGCATGACTTCTCGATCAAAGCCGTGTTTGTTGGTGGAGACCGTGATCAGCCCCGTCTCCGCATCCAGATTCAGGGAGGTATTCAGATAGCCCAGAATGGCTGTGTATCGCACCTTGCCACCCAAACCGGAATCCGGATCGGTGGCCAGGACTTGGACCACCTTAGTGCCCGCCGTCATGTTCTCCGGCAGTTCCACCGTATAGGCGGGCTGCTCGAAAACCGGAGCATTATCGTTCACATCGTTAATGTACACCGTAACGTTGACCAGCGCGGAGAGATTGGTGGCTGGCCCTAGTTCCTGGGCCAGTACCTGGAACTGCACCGAGTGCCGCTGCTCGTAGTCCAGCATGGAGTTGTCCCGCACCCGGATCAGGAATCCCGCACTCCGTTCCGCCACATTTGGGCTAATCTCGAACGTGCCGTTGTTGTTGAGCAGCGTCAGCGAGAAGACGCCGTTCTTGCCCGTATCATCGTCGTAGACCCGCGGCACGTAGGGATCAACGAACGTCAGTGCGGTGCCTTGGGGGGCGTTCTCGTCCACCCTCGAGACGTAGCTGCGGGAGGGGGAGGAGCGGAGGAAAGTCGTGAGCCAGAGATTAGCATGGGGAAAGAACTTCGTGAACGCCTGTACACTGTTGTAAAGGCGTGCGACAAGCTACCTCTACAGTCGTCAAAAAAATTGGTCAATCTGTCTGTTATTTTTTGGGGAATTTAATGGCAAACTTGCTAGGCAGTAAGCTAAGACTATAACTGATTAAAGATATTCCTTCTAAGGTATATAATCTTCGGGGTTTTTAGCGGCCTTAGGGTTTTTTGGGAACTTAATGGCTAACTTTCTAGGCAATAAGCATATTCTTATGTCTTATTGAAGATATTCCTTCTGAAATATATATAATATTAGAGGTTTTTAGCGTTATAAGGATAGATTTGTTAGATTTTCTAAAATATTGACTGTGAATATTTTAGTTTTTTTAAATAATTTAGACAACATTTTTTTGTCAAGGCACCTTACAATGACTTTCTTCTTGTCCAAAGTTAGCAAATATCTAACAAATCCGTCTTATAACATATTCCCTATATCAAGAAGATAATAAACATCAAAAGGGTTCATTAAAAATGTAATCTTTAAGTCGAAAAGTTCGGAAATCATTTTATGATCTATGGCTTCTCCTCAGTTTGAAGACTATTCCTCATTCAAGATCGCTTTTTTTGCGACTGCAGCTGGACTTGCAGTTGGCTGTTTCCAGTTTGTCGGGAATTCGGCTGGGACGGACTTGAGTTCAAAGTTAGTGCGCATAAATGGATGCTGCAGTCGCTGATTTCAGCAGAAGAGTTTATAGTCCTCGTCTTCGACTTGGTCGTCTTCTAAGTCGTCGCCTTGTCGCCGTCATCGTGGTTGCCTATGCCAAGAATTTTAGGACTTTATGCTAATGGACGCGGCTAAAATTTGTTGTTTGTGTTGGTCGCAGCTCTGTGGTGTCTTTTTTGTTTTGGGTTTTGTTTTTTGGATAAGCAACATCACTCCTACTTCTCCAAATTGCACTCGGAGGGAACAGGGAACAGGGACCCGGGATCTATAGTGGTTAAGCAGGTTTGCCCTTCAGTCCCCACTTCCCCAAAGTCTGTTTTTTTTTTTAATACCCCCCGGCTGCTGCGATGGGAACCTGCTGGTACTTACTGATCGTTCTCGAAGTACGGCGGCGAATTGGTGCGATCGGGCAGAAAGAACGCCAATTGGACCGTGGAGGCCAGTGCGGGCGGCTCGTCACGACCCACCTTAACCTCTTCCGCAATTACGGTGAGCAGCACCGGATCACCCACATGCGTGATGAAGGCAATGTCCTCGAGGGGTCGCATCAGGAAGATCTCACCTGCAATCCAAATAAAGCGAAGCATTGATTAATTCAAGACGTCGTTTACGGGTTGTAGAGGTTAATAAGAATGCAATTCCTAACACATTTCAATTACTATATAACGATTTTTTATATTACCATTATAATCAGAGAACAGTCTATCTCCATTTTTGGGCATCCGAAGTGAAATAATTCTACGTATCACACAAAAACTGACTAATGTAACCTATAGAAATTAAACTTGGGCAAAAATCTGTTATAGAGTAATTAGCAAATTATATAATGCACTATTTCGTCAAATAACTAAATCTGTTATCTGTTTTATACAGTGGTATTCCTAAACGGTAGCTATAACTTTATCAGAAAAGACCCATCATTCACATCAAAAAGGTAATTATGAAGGTCAACTATGGGAAATGCACTTTTTAAACCCTTTTTTTTAGTTTTACATTTTTTCCGGGATGATTTGCGTACTGAAAAAACTCAAAGCTCCAGGCAGCTGTAAATGCTTAGATTCTGTCTGTGGCACCATAAACGTTTTTTTCTTTCACCCAGCCGTCATCAGTAAATCTGATAAATGGTGCAGAAAGTCAGTAGTTCCCACGCCAAGTTCAGTTCACGTTGATTATGTTTTTTCCAATTTTTTATTGAACGCTTTTTTCTTACAGTCGCCTTGTACTTTTTCCCGGTGGTCGTTTCGTTGTTTAATATGCAAAGATTCTGTGCAGCCTGAAAGAAAAGTTTCCCACCCATAGACTTTCGGCGGATTATCCAAGATTCTCAAGGTCTGGAACTGGCTTATTAACCTTGCCACCAACAATTTGAATAACTAATAAGACTGGAGGACAAATAAATAATATATATTTATGCGTTATGGCCGTTAGATAATTATTTCGTGTCTGCCCGCCTAAAAATAGGTACTACACTCTTAATAAACCCGGCCAGTGGGAATATCGAGCAGAAGGCTGTTAATTGTTTTGCCCCAAAGGGATACCAATTTGAAATTCATTTGGAAGAGCCAGTAAACTGTGAATCTTCATGGCAGGCAGGCAGGCAGGCCTCTGAAAGGCCGTTCGCCAAAGCGCTTCCCACTGCACATGGCTAAAAAGAAATTGTGGGTTGAGTGGGGGGAGGAGGAGCTGGGGGTACCTCGAAGACAGCCAGCCTGGCCATTATATTCGAGAGGGGGAGAGCTTCTTGGCCTTATAGCCAAAGTCATCAAAGTGCTACTGCCAACGAGACGAGACTAGCACGAAACAAGGAAGTCTCTTGTGGTGGTTTGGGCCAAATTGCGGCACAGAACTTGGCCGCAACGAACGGGTATTGCCGCTGACGTCGGAGGAAGTTGGCTGGAATCGCGATTCCCGATTCGGGGGGCCTGGAGGCCCCGGAGGCGGGGCGAAGATGGGTTTCTATCTAACGAGTCTGACGACAAAGCGGGTTGCCTGACTCGACGACTCCCTCCCGAACCACCGCTGCACCACTGCACCTCTGCACCACCTGGTAGTTATGTTAATATCGGTTACCTGACGTTGTTCTGCGGCTTATTCCTCGCCTTGCTGTCGTTGTTGTTGTTGTTGCTGTTGCTGTTACCTGTGGTCTCTGATTTTCGTCCAATTTATTTTGCTTGCTTTACTTGTGGTCAATATTTTTAAGTCCGCTGCCCATGCGCAGACCATTTTTCTTGCTTCCTGCGACTATATTTGCAAAAGCTCTTGGGCCCCACCACATCACATCTCTATGGGAATCTGCATCGCGATGCATCTCAGCCCGCAGAAAGTTGAAAATTTCCACTATCTATGCACTATCAGTGTCCCATGAAGATGTTATCTTATTTTATTACAGTGGACGATGGCGAGAGTAACTATTATATAAGCATTCTTAGTGCGATGTGCACCCCTTGGCCAGAGGAATTAAAGTGTGTTATCTCCGTGATAAATGTTCCAGCCTTGGAAATTAAGTATACTTCCGCATGGTAATAGATCTTTTACTTACCGCTTGTTTCGTTGATGTCGAAGAACGAGGTGAACGGATTGTTCTCGGAGACCAATCCATAGCGAACCTCCCGGGGATTGCCCTTGTCGCCATCCTCAGCATGAACTTGTAATATCTGTAAGTCATATGTATAGAATATTAAATATTTATAAGATATAGAAGGGGTATAGCTTTACCTTATCGCCTGGCAGTATTCCCGGTGGCAGTTTGGTGACTGGGGGAGCAGATGTGAATACTGGTGGCTGGTCCTGAACATCCTGGACGATAACCACTATCTCCATTCCCGCTATATTGCGACTATCCTGACCAGGCTCAGCATAGGCATCCTGCGGTCATTACATAATATTACTAATTATATCTTTTATAAATACTTAAAATTCATTACTCACATTGGCTAGTATCGTTAGGTGGTACATGGCTTGCTTCTCAAAGTCCAGTGGACCCAGGAGGAAAACGGTTCCCTCTGTGGTCTCGGAAGATACGATTTTTTGTCTTATGGCAAACAGCGGAGAACCCTGTTGGCGAAAAGTACGATCCATAAATCATAAGATCCGTTGGGTTAGTAGGGGTCTCCAACTCCAACTCCATCGTCATCTCCTTTTCCACTTACCCATAACTCGAGGTAGACTGGTTTCTGAAACAGCGGATTCTTGCGGGCAATTACATAATCCAATTCCGTGCCGCGTTTAGCATCCTTTAAAGATAAATCGGGGTTGAGGCTTATAACTTTTGATGATATTTCGGTCGAGTAAATTACACATTTGACCCTGTCCGAATCCGCTTGTAATTTTGCACCATAACAATGATTATCGTGTACGAGGATCGCTTATGAAAAACGAATAGCATCTTCCCATTGGGAGACGTGCTTCTAATGGCTTATCTGATTACTGCTTCATTAAAGTGGTTACACTGGGACAAAAAGTGTCTAGTAATAGTGTTAAATTATAAAGGTTCTTATTCTTTGATAAATTTGTATGGTTTTTTAGAAATATTCCTTTGATCATTAAGTTAAGATCTATCATATTATTATTTCTAACATAAAACAAGAAAGAACGCTATAGTCGAGTGCCTCGACTATCAGATACCCGTTACTCAGCTAAAGGGACCAAAGGGAAATGGAAATAAGCAAGCAGCAAAGCAAGACTGAAATGCGCCACCTACCGGCGGTAGACAGATTTAAGCGTTATGGGCGTTAGGGTGGGCGTGGAAAATTTTTTTTTTGGTCAATCGATAGGTATTGACGAGACCGATACAGTTCAGTTAAAATTTTATATCTAGCATGAAAATTGTGGGCGCCACAGGCTTGGGCGGTTTGTGGGCGTTAGAGTGGGCGTGGCATACTCGCGTATCAAAATTGCGCTGCGTACAAAGGTTCGGAATCTAAATCTGAAATCCTGATTCTATATCTTTGATAGTTTCCGAGATATCCACGTTCATATTTACGATTTTTTGAAGTTTGGGGGCGGTTTGTGGGCGATAAAGTGGGCGTGGCAAACTTTTTTTTAAGTCAATCGATAGGTATTGATGAGAACAATACATTTCAGTTAAAATTTTTATTCTAGCATCAAAACTGTAGGAGCAACAGTTTTGGGCGGTTTGTGGGCGTAAAAGTGGGCGTGGCACTCTACTGAAACAAACTTGCGCTGCGTAAGAAGCTCAGGAATCTGCACGCCAAATCTCAATAGCCTAGCTCTCATAGTTTCCAAGATCTCAGCGTTCATCCGGACAGACAGACGGACAGACGGACAGACGGACAGACGGACAGACGGACAGACGGACAGACGGACAGACGGACAGACGGACATGGCTAGATCGACTCGGCTAGTGATCCTGATCAAGAATATATATACTTTATGGGGTCGGAAACGCTTCCTTCTGCCTGTTACATACTTTCCGACGAATCTAGTATACCCTTTTACTCTACGAGTAACGGGTATAACTATAAAACCTAAAGTTCTAGAACAAACAAGAGTTTTTCTTCATCCTAGATTCCTATTGTAACTTTTTCCAAGTCCTACAGTAATTGTATTTATAATGATTTTTCTATGAAGAATAGTAATGAAATATTAAAACGAGATCTTTAAGTATTCCTAACAAATGAACACCGATATCCACTTGCTCTCCACTTTTTCTACCTCCTATAGATGGACGTTAGAACTTTTTCCAAGTGCCCATGGGCTCCCCTCGACGGATGTCTGCACGGGCGTTACTTGTAATTGGTAATTGAAACGTTCTGACCGTGGGCACATGTGGATGGGCATGGGCAGTGTTCTCACCTCGGGTATCATTATGATGCCGGGCTTGTGCGGGAAGATGAGGTCGTGCGGCGTGGTGAAATTGGTGGCCGTAATTGAGCAGAGCTGCGTGGTCATTCCGCCCTTGGTGTCCTTCACCGATACCTGGAAGTCATAGTACCTGCCCGGCTCCAATCGCCGCTGGAGTACGATATTCGCCTGGCACACCGAATTGTACTTGGTGCAGGGTAGCGATTCCACCTTGACGGTGGAGGCGCTGGCATCGCCCACGAACTCGAAGGTCAGCGGATAGTCGAACTCCTCGTCGGTGGCACGCAACCTGTAGATTACCGAGTTGACCTGTGCGTCCGCCGGCACCAGAACCAGGCGCATGCGCGTGGTCGGATCGAACTTGGGGTCCGCTCCCTGGACGTGATGTGGACACAGAATGCCAATTAGGAGGCTGATTGTCAGCAGTCGATAGGCGGTCATTGCGCCCAGCCAGGGACCAATCGGACCCAGTCGCGATGGCCAGTGGTGCTGGATCTGCTGGTTCCGATGATGCTGATGCTGATGCCGATGATCATGATGATGATGATGATGATGATGATGGTGGTGCCGGTGGTGCTGCTTCAGACGATTGTGGTGGTGGCTGTAGAGATGGTGGTGCGGGGAGGTAGCTGGGGTGTAGTAGTAGCATTCCCTCTGCCCACTGGGCTCCTCAGCGGCACTCGTCCCACTGATCGGCTCCGTTCCCAGGCGGCAAAGCGGGACATGTGATCGGTTCTTCTCCGGCTGACTGCTACTTGTGGAAGCCATTTCTGTAATCAGTGGGGGATGCCAAAAAAGAAGGGGCTTAGTATTTGGAAAAAGCAAAGGAGCTCTTACAGCTCATTCATCGGTACCAAAAATATCCAAATATAGAAAAGAAGTTAAGGCTTAAATTTAGAGATTGTTTCGCTTAATCAAACAGCATATTCTCTTCTTCGAAATTATGTCAATGTGGTAAAAAACTAATCAAGAAATGTAACATATTATAGTTCAATATGTTAAAAAACCAAACTATTTCTTTTCAAATAGATGAAAGTTTTAAAATATACCAATTAAAGCTACAATAGCTTTCTATCAATAATAGTAATAATAATATCAATAATTGTGCACGCTTACTTGTATAACTGACTAGTAAATATTTTCTACAATATTTATAACTGAGCACTAATTTTGTAAGTCTTATAGCTATGTTAATTATTAAATAGTACAAAATGAACGTGTAAAATTATTATTGTACAAGTAAGATATGTTATTGGGTTGACGATCTATTTAACATTTTTGTTTTAAAATGTCACAAAATGTAGCATAAAATATACCATAATTTCTTTTAAAACTGTAATAGGTAATTTGATCAAGAGCGCCAAATCAATTATGAAATTTTATGTAAGACCCCGGGAAAACCCCAAATCGGAATTTTCTTGACACCGAAAACGGTAACCTTGTTAAATTTAATTACAACGCATTGCGTATCGAATGGATAGTGTTAATTCGGGGCTTAAAGGCAATTCAATTGGAGGGCCAATTTAAAGAAAGACTTGTAATGCATCATCACTGATCGATTAAATGGTATCGGGGCATCTGATCTACATCTATGGATTTTCAAAAGGTTGACTTGTGGAAACAAGAGTGGTTGTGCAACGCGTTGACCACGGCCTAAAACCACGTCGAATCATCGTTCAAATGCATAACTTTTGTGGGCCAAGACGAATCCAAGCCCAAAGTCGGGACTGGACTGCAGTTGGATCGGATCGGATAGCTTGGGGTGTGCAAGTGTGAACTATGTATTAAGGTTTTTAAGTTGGCGTCCGGTTCACGAGACGGCTGAATGACCAACTTTCATTTTCCGTTCGGGGCGGACTGGGCAGCGCTACAAAACCGAATTAGATTTCATAATTAATACTGCTGCACTTTCATTTTTCCTTAAGCCATAGCCATGACCAACAGAAGAGGCCAATTTGTACGACTTAACCGCAGTGAGCAGCGGAGGCTGGCTGATAAATAATGCAATTAAGAGATCTTCGACTGCTTATTTGTCGCACTCCCCACTCTGTTTTTGGCACTCTGTGAACAAAATGCTCAAACAGCCGGCCGAGTTGTAATATTATTAATTAACAAAATACTCAGGCCTTTATGCAATCGCTCTGAGCAGCGACTTTTCACAACGATTAAGACCAGTTGGTCAATGTTTTTCCGCCGCTTGTACTTGTGTTTTTTTTTCGTGCCATATATGTATTTGAGCAAGAGAAATGAGCGGGCCGAAAGCGTTTTGGCAATATGTTGAAATGGGCATAAATTATGAACTTAACACTTGAAAAGGTTATGGCTGTCCAAATTACTTTTGTTTCGCAGAAAGAATGGAGACCATAAATCGATTCATGAAAAGGCTTTCCAACTCATATAATGACCTTTTTGAATTAGCTCACTTTCCAACATTTTTTAAAGGGCATTACTTTCTCACCTATCATTAAAAATGGAGGTCCAAATCATAATTTCCCAAATTAGTTATAAATATTTCCACACCAATTAAAACTTCTTCAACAGCTTGACAATGTGCTGAAATAAACTTAACTCACGATCTTCAAAATGTATAGGGTCTCTCAGCAAATTAAAACTAATATGACAACTTAATAACTTTCGTTTTGTTTGGGCTAAATTATACTGCAGTTGAAAGATCGTTATCAACTCGTAAAAAAAAAACCAGCAGCAAATAACCATAAAGCTGTGATGACCTTTATGTAACTTGTCGCAATTAAGAGACCCCAGATAAAAAGTCGATTCATCCGATTCAGAGAGAGTGGAGTGGGATTATGTGGATGGGTTGGATTGTCTGTACATGAGTATGTGCCGAAAGAACCTCCCCATGTATAGAAGATAATTGGGCTAAAGTTTCGTTCTCGAGCCGTCATATCATATCGTTCATCGTCATCATCGCAAGCCAAGTTCTTGAATTGGTAACGCGGTCATTCAAGCGGTCACGTCTCGTCTGTCTAAACGCGAAAAAATTTTATTACGTTTAATCATGTGCGACAATTAGAAGCGGTACTTTAGACGCATTTCTCCGAGACTCTTTCAAAACGTATCGCGGTCGTTTCTGGTCTACTTGCTGCTGCTGCCGCTGCTGCTCTTGTCCGGCACTTAAAACTCGTTATTCTAATGAAAATTCCATAAACCCTAGGGAATGTGCTTGTTCTCGCTTTTTTTTCTATACCAGGTACTTAGGTGGAGATGAAAAGACAGCAGCCAGCGAAGGAAATCGAGAAATAGATCGCGACGGCTTTCGTTTTCTTAGCCCAAATTGCTCAAATTGGTAAGTACAAACAGCGTGAAAGATGATAAAACTCGGAGCGTAACGCTGACACAAATGACAGCGGACATTAAACGGTGTTGAAATGACAGTGTAGAGTCTTTCATTCTTCTTTTTTGCACTTATTGGAGTGCCAGGGTGCCAGGGTGCCTGGCTGCCCAGCACCCAGCAGTTGAGCAAATTGAGGGGCTCGGACACCGACATCCAGTGGCAATCTCGGGACACAAAGAAAAACGTCCGTTCTGGATGCTCGATTACAGGAAAATCGACCGGAGCCTGCAGACAGTAGCCGCGGCGAAATCATTGACCAAATCCTGGGACTGGGACTGGGATTGAAACCATTTGTTGGCCCTTAGCGTTCACGTGTGTGCTCCACGTAATTACAGAACTGGCCAAGAGACCCAGAGCACTCACACAGAAGCGGAGGTGATGCACTGGGAGAAAATGTTACTGAAAAGGTAATCAATATGGTTGCTATATAAAAATATTTCACACCCTTGGTCCAACAACATATACTCGTATTATTAATAATAATTTATTATACAAATATTTTGATTAACTTATTTTTGTGGCCTGTTCTTAGAATCGCTTATTTTAAACATATAGGCAAAACTATCAAGACAATGCTGTATATTATATATGTTTATCAATTTAAATTATAGTTCCTTTATCATCTGGACATTATCGGTTCTTTTTATTTTATAATAGAGGGATGTGAATGGTTAATCTTTTTGTTTATAAATACTGACCGAACTATGAACCCAGTCCTGGATTATTGGTACACTTTTAATGCTTATCCACTTTAAGAACAGTTCTTCTAACCCGGTAATTTTTTTTATTCCAAAATATGTTTAAGCCCATACCATTATTGGCAATATGTTGGCTTATTCTATTTGTAACGTATAATTGACTATTTTTATAAGAAATGAGTGTCTTAGTTCCAATACTTTTTATCTGTACCTTGTGGGAAAGTCTTGTATTTTAAAACTAATTTGAAATCATCATCATCCAAAATTGTCGAAACCAATTATAGTTCTATATTGATAAACACTTTAATAAGGAGGATAGAGAATTTCAAATATTTTTGCGTCATTCCTTGACTGATGGTAGGGTGAAACAATGGAATGTTAATAAGCAAATCCTATTTCAGAATTTTCCCCCAGTGCAGAGCAGAGCAGCTCCTTTTGGCCCGAAACGAACCGAACCGAACGGAACGACGGCTGCTTAAATTGCGAGCTCAGACTTTTTTGCGAACAGCTCAGCTCGGCGGTGAGCTATTGGCAATCCGGTTTCTTGGCCGTCTCGACCGTCTTGGCCGTCTTGTCCGCCGTTCGTGCTAGCTGTATTTGCCAATTTCCAGTTTGTGCAGCTGCATCTAAGTGGCATCGCCGAGTCCTTAGCCACAAGCCAATGACCAGTTATGTCAGTCGGATCCCAGGCAGCCCGACTTGGAAGTTTGGAGCTTGGAACATGGAGCACAGAGTTTGCAGTTTGCAGTTTGCAGTTTGGAGGCGAGGCTATGGCCACCCGACACCCTCGCTTTTGGTCGCCAGCGTGTTGCAATATTTTCTGGCTGCTGCCCGCATTTGGCTTAGAAAGGCTGCAGTATAATGAATCTGTGTTATATATGCACACTGGACTGGGACTGGGACTGACTGGCCTGGCTGCCCGATAATGCATTCATTTGCAAGTACGAGTATATATCGGAGGCCAGGCCCAGTTGAGTTCCACTCTCGGTTCGGTTCCTATACCAATTCCAATACCAAGTTCCCAGTTTCGCAGTTCCCGGCTGCGGCTGCGGCTGCTGTTGCTATTGCTGTTGCGCAACAATTGTAACACACAATATTTGTGCCATTTGACCGAATTTCTCTTAACACATATACCATATAGCAGCCGGAGCAGTCAGACAGCCTGCCTGGCCAACTTTGCTACCACTGGCAATGAAGTTAGCCCAGTCTCTGGATTGGGCCTCCATCTCGAGCTGGATCTGCGGCCAACGCCTCGATGTTTCGCTACAAGCTCTACGCTATTTGTTACTTCTCCACCCGTCTATATATAGGATTAAACAATCGTTCACATAACGCCGCGGATTCAGGCAAGACCACATTTCTCCGCAGAAAGGAGTATGAGTCAGTTGAATTTATTACCACCCAAAATGGCTTAATTTGTGCTGCTCAGAAATGCCTTTGAAATGGGGGAACACTTGGGAACAATAGTGCCTGCTTCTATGGCCTGATTTCTCAATTGATGACCTAATTAGTGGCGTTGTTAAAAAATTAAGCAATTGCTTTTGGTTGTATTACCATCATCATCTCCATAATATGACCTATTAGGAATTAATTTCAGATAGTTGTTTTTTTATACATATAAGAAGCATTATGATACTAATAAAATAAAATAAAAATATTCCTTTACTTTAAGACTTGTTTCTTTAACCTTTCCTATAACAAGTCTTCTTAATAATCTAGTTCCTAAGTTTTCCTGCAAGAAACTGAATCCAAGCTGGATAGCTTTCCATTTCCATTTTTATTTCCTGTTAATTTAAGGTCCGCTTTATAGTCAGCCATTTCCATAAAGGATATCGACATCGATAAAAAGAACCATCAAAAATTTTGATTCAAAACCGGAAGCTAGAAATGGAAAAGTGGCAACTTTATGGTTTCCCTTTTTTATGAAACAGTTTCGTTTTTATAGGTTGCCAATCGACAGGGCTGTCTGAAATTTTAGCAGACCGCATATTTTGTGGTGTCACAAGTGAAGGGTATGTAAACTTCGACCCGCAGCCCATGATAGATGCCTTCCTGCTTTTGGGCCAAGTCTGTGGTCTAGTCTCCAGTCTAGGCTGCGGTCTACAGGCTATAGCCTATGGTATAGATATAGAGGCTGTCTATAGTATCCCCACTCCAAAGCAGGCGCGGCGGAGCCAAAAGCTCGTGAGTTCACTCTGGAGCAAAACAAGATTTTGGGCGTTGTTCAATTTTCGGGCTGGCCTGGCTCCGGTTCAAAATCCAACTGCAACTTCCACGGCACGCAGCTTCGTGAGCTGTGCACTTTTGTCTCTTTTTTTTGGACCTGGCTTGGATTCGAACTCGGACTGAGACTCGGTTTTTGGATTCGGGCTGGGCTGCCACTGCAACTGGCTGCGACTGCGCCGTGGCTGCACACAAGTAGAATGAAAATTTGTGTTGCAAATAAAGTTGAACCTGATGGCAAACTAATCTGCTTCACGACAATAGAGCTCGCAGCCAGACAGCGGGCAGCAACAAACTGCTGCACTGAGAAAAACTAGGTTGAATTGGAAAAACTTACAAATTGATTATTAGGTTAGGAACTTTTTTCAAGGACTGGCATCTTGATTATTAGGGAATTTACAGACCAATAACTATTTTTGCTATCGGATGAATCGACCTAGCACTTTCAAGGTATTAAATGTTTTAATATTTTTATGTCTTTATAAATAAGCTATATAAAGTGACTACTAAATAGGAAACTGTAGACTGTTACGAACCTCAGATGATGATATTTCTTAGGAAACGAATAAATTATGATGGCAAAGATCAATAGCAAGCAAGCATATTTTAGCAAGCTTTCTTTAGAACCCCAAGTTTAATTATAATTCCCAAGTGCTTGTTTGCAAAGTTAAACATGTTTCTTGAATTTAATGCCTTTGAGGGTCAGGTATTTTTATTTGAAAAAGAGAAAATAGATCTTCAACCTGGAAGTAAAGTCCCCCAAAAGATCAAAAACATATCCTGTTCGCTTTTCATAAAGTACTTGAATTACTAGTATTTTTTCTCAGTGCAAACGCCAGCAGACGGCGAAGGCAGCTAGCGGCGCAGACTCGTAATCAACGTTTATTTCGTGGTTCGTTCGTGTCCCCCATGCGACCGTCGACCGTCCTTCACCAAGCTAGAAGCCCCGTCTATCCTTTCCTGTTTGGACTTCAGGGGGTGGGGCATTGGGATGGCGATGGGGTTTGGGGCTGGGTCTTAGCTGGGTCTGTGGTCTGGGCTCTGGAACTGTGACTGTGACTGGGACTGGGACTGGGCCCAAGCCCGAACCCGAACCCAGACCCGCCGGCCGTTCCTTTCCGTCTTTGGGCCTTTGTCTGTCTGTCAGCTCGTCAGCATACTCACGTACATTTATTCATGTATTCGCAGTCGATTTTTGCAGTGTACGTACATATCTGCATCTATAAAGTTTTTATTGCCGCAGCTGCGGGCGTGTTTCTGGGTGCGCCTCGCTGGGTAAAATAAATACGCATAAAGGCAATATAGCTGAGCAAAATGGAAACAACAGGGATAACAACTACTGCATGTCTGAGAACGGCAGCGTTTTTAATATATTATTCCTGTATTTTAATTGCGGCCCATAAAGTGCTGGGCAAACACTGATTATTCAATCGCCTGTGGGCAAGGTTTATTGATGGGCTCTTAAAACCTTAAGAAATATAAAACCAATCTTAAAAGATATAGGAGTTATAATCTTAAGCTGATATATGATATGTTGTATGCTGATAACTGTGAAAGTAATTATAAAGCTATCCAAGGCTTGGTGGCTTTTCAGCTTATAACTGGTTTCTTATCTGCAAATCAATGTTGACTCAAATACCTAAGTGCTTTCTAAGAATTTTCTTTGTGGCTTGTAAATTCTTAGCAAACATGCTTTAAAATGCGGTAAAGCAAGTCTTGAAGTAATTTATATATTTTAAATGTGAGTTAGTTTTGGAACATTTGCTGCACATAGATCATAATTAGTAAAGGCATCATTTAAATTGTTCCTAATTGAGAATAATAACACTGGCACTTATCACCAACATTAGAGATATGTACGTGTTATGGATGACTGAAAACTTTTTTGTTGAACTGTGGCCGTTTCCCCAGATTTTCTAATTATCGTCGGGGCCGACTATGATGTTTTCCTTTCATCTCAACAATTCCAAGCAGTTGGCTTTCAGCGTTTTTTTTTCGCCTTTGTTTCAGTCATTTTCCTATAATTAACAACGAACGCACTGCGGCCTAGACGAGGTTCATAGGCTGCTAGTGACTGAGAAACTCAGAAACTCTGTACAGAAACCTGGCCTGCAGTTCACAGTCGATTGTAAATGAAGAGCACAAACAGTGTTTTGTTTGGGTCCCTCAATACCCTCGTATTCAGCTGCAGATTTTAGTCGGATGTGGATCCATAGAGTCGCAGACCACGGGGGCTGGACCACAGACTATTCGATTAGTCGGGGTGCCAACGCCAACGTCTTGGATCTCGAATCGGGTCTGATAGATATTAAGAAACCCCAACATCATCGTCATCGCCCGCGCCTTCCTCCATCGCCCGAACCTTTCGTTCGTCTCGCCTGTCGACTATACATTTTTGTATCCGTCATGCTGCCGCTTTGTTTTCGGGCCACGGTTCCTACGATCCTACAATCCCTACCAAAACGCAGTGAAAATAAAATAAAAATGTAAATAAAAGACTCCAATGAATGCAATAACAGCAATCCCAGCGAGCAGCGTCATAAAATGGTGCGTGGGATTGACAGCGAAGACAGATACAGGGAGATGGCTGTGCCTTTTGGTTCCAGAGCGGGGATCCACAGTGAGATACAGTGATCCCGAGTTCCAAAGACCCAGAGTCTCCTATTCCACCCGGGGCACTGCGATCGGCGATCGGCGATCGCCCATCGCCCCATCCGATCCTCCAGCGTGTTGAGTACTCAAATTGAATCTCGACTTTATCGGCACCCAGCCACGGGCCGCTGGCAGACACGAAATTAATTGGCTTAATTTATGTGAACTCTTATAAGAAAATGCACTCAAGCCCTGGCACTCCGGCACTAGCACTCTTTGCCCAGTTGATTTACATTTATTTTCGCATTGCCAGCGCGGTTTAAATACCCATCCCGCCGACTTCTAATGCTTGTTTGGATTGCAGTAAAGCCGCATCAACAGAAACAGCCAGGCTCGCTCCGTAGGAGCCCAGCCATCCATCCATCCAACCAACCGATCTGATCCGATCCCAGCCGACTGGCACGTCCTATATAGTGGATGCCCATACGAACGTAAAAACGCCTTTGCCGTTGGCCAGCCTTCGGTTCAGTCTGCTCAGTCTGGATTACCAGCCGTCAACGGATGAAGGAAGCCTCGCAGACGGCCAGACAAAGACTGTGACTGATGGCTGGCTGGCGGACCAGGGGCCTCTGAGGCATTACGACACTTGGCGGAATAAAGGATCGCTCGGGACTCTTATGCAAATTATAAAATAAATACTTCTTGAGTCTCACTATTGACTACACCTCTTAATATATTGCTAGTGTATGCTATATGATAAATGTATCATTTATCTTCACAATTATTTTATAATATTTTGAATATTACTGTTTAATGGCATCCTACTATAGGATGCTGATAACATATCTGTATATACATTTATAAGATTTTTTAGTTAGGAAAATGAAGGTTATTTATGCATTATTTTACCCTTTTAATAAATGCTGAATATTTATTTATTTACCTTAACTGGCTATTTTGACATGTCATACAAGCTAATAATCATATAAAATAAAATCTAAAAAATAATATTTAATAAAGATTAAGTTATGCATTTACTTTAAACAAAGAATATAATTAGATCATGAGTTAAGTTTTGATTTTTCATAAGATTAAATTATCTTTATAAAAACAAAAAAAATTTAAAAGAGTGCTTTATCTAATCATTGGCCCTTAAATAACTGCCATAAAAATCAATTTAACAGACCTAAACCCTAATTTACAACGCTTTTCGTTCAGTGCAAGGCAACCAAGATTCGGACTGGGATTGGAGCGGAGGCCAGGGCTGTTTTGAAGAACAGAAAATCTATTTGCAGCCGTTGTAAGGGATCGCCGCGTCGTTGTAGGCCATAATTGCTCTCCTCAATAAAGCAAAAATTTATTTCCACTTTGGCAAATGGGACGCGCTGAGAGTTGGCCAAGAGTGTTTAGGCCAAGAGCGGTACGAGACGAGTACGAGCGGACTGTTGACTGTTGACTGCTGACTGCTGACTGTGGGCCAGACTGCAGCGGCGACATTGTGGGCGTCGAGCATAAATAAATGTCTTTATGTGCCTTCGCGCGGTTATTGTTCTTCATTCTGCATGCGGTCGGTCGGTCGGGTCGGTTGGCCAAAAGGCTTCAGATTCGGATTCAGTCTCCGAATTGTGATTTTAAGACCCCGGTTGAACGACACTTTAACGACTCCAGACTGTTGGGCAACCGCCGAGAACTAGTCGCCATTACGACCAGCCAAAGTACGTGGATGTGCGTCCCGTTGCCTCGCAGCAATCGAAAGACTGAGGCAACGAACGCGATGTAATTAACTTTAAGCGGCTCCGACTCCGTCTCCATCTCGGGGCACTGTTAATCGGGATGCAGCGATCGAATGGCTTTCCAGTAGTCTAATTTGGCGTTTTAGTAGAGGCCAACAGCCTGCCCCCCAATTAATAAATATGTATGCCCGACTCCGCTCGGCTTGTAAGAAAATACAATATAAATCATAGACCGTCGACCCATCTGACAGGCTGACTAAATGACTATATGCCATATAACTCTATGGCTATATGGCCGTATGACTGCACCCCTCAGCGGCGTGTCTGATTTTTTATAAATGAAAGCAAGCGGCAGATCGATGGCCGGGAAAAGTTTAACTTTCGAGAACCGGGACCAACTGCTAAACGAGGCACGAATGCACATTTTCGATGCTCAGGCACGCACGGTACGGCACATAAAAAAAAAACAGCCAAACAGCCATTATGGATAATTCTGCAGCATAAATTTTAAAATGCCGCAAAGCTGTCAATTTTGGCACTGCCCCGAGTAAAGTGGGTCAGGCAAGGTCGCTCCGATGTTGTTTTTGCCGCTCAGGTAAGTGCCCAGGTATGTAGTTTGGGCTTCAGTTTGAGTCGAGTTTGAGTTTCTGTTTGCTTTTGCGTTGGCTGGTAGCCATCGTGTTTGCGTGGCTACAGATATATATACAGATATCTATATATATTTCTACCGACTTGGCTAGTTCCTGCAGCAACAGTCGCTTACAGATGAATGTACAACGTACATCGTTATGTAATCCATCAACATGGACCGACCGAGCAAACCATTTGATTAGATTCACCATATGGCTCCATGTTTCGAGTATTTATGGGGGATTATCCCCCAATTTAGATGCAAAATAGGTGTTTACTGGGAAATCATCTAGCAAGATCATTGATTTCAGGAAAAAGGTTCGAAAGATTGGGATATTTTGGGGGGTCTGTTGAAATATGATTAGTCTATTTATAAACGATGTTTCAGAGTTAAGATCATTACCCAAATCTCTGAACAATTTATTTAGGATACTTAAAGGCTATCTTGTATAATATGGTCAACTATTTTGTTTGGTGTATATTTTTTTGGCACCTCCTTTTTGTATTTTTCAAAAATCACCTAATATAATATAACAAAGCAGAGTTATTGTTACCTCAACCTTTGTATTATTTGTTATTTATTATTTAGCAGAGACTTGATTTATATATTTTCTCCCTCGCACAGTTGATTTAATATGTACATACAAACTAGTTCAATTATACCTTTTGAACGGTTAAAAAGAGCTGCGTTGTGAACTCCAGTAAAAAATCGTCGTATCTTCACAGTCTGACTTTTAATTTCAACTTTCCATGTGGTCGCCTTATTTATGCAACCCGAATTCGAGCACTTCACTGATTTTGTTTGTCGTCTGTAATCAAGTGATTGACATTTTCGGACCCGCACTGAATATTAATAGTCCATGTCTTAAAATCGCTGCAGCACATTTGGGGGCTAATTTAGAGGCACATTTTTCAACGTTTTTCTTGTGTTTTCTCTCACAAACTATCCTTCCGCGTCCAGCAGCACGTCTTCAATAAATCGTATATGTGAAGCAAAAAAGCAAAAAAACCGAACGAAAATTGAGACCGAACCGCTGCTCTCGATGATCCGTGTTTTCTAAGCTGCTCAGATGACCAATTTGGTGCTTCGCTCGAATGAACCCCGAACGACCTTGCCTTCGGATTAGATCAAAGTCGATCAGATCGGTTCGAAAATTAATGGGGATCTCGGGACGGCAGACCTGTCAGTCACTACTAGGAAACCATTCTTGGCGTAACTCGATACTGG
Source organism: Drosophila subpulchrella (assembly GCF_014743375.2). Taxonomy (NCBI): domain Eukaryota; kingdom Metazoa; phylum Arthropoda; class Insecta; order Diptera; family Drosophilidae; genus Drosophila; species Drosophila subpulchrella. The sequence goes on from NW_023665529.1 coordinate 82,442, forward strand.
CATGGATTATTTCGGGAACTTGGCGAATTTGCTAAACGTTCTTTTGTCCGATTGTTCGATTAAAGTGGAGTCTCCGGTTGCAAAACTGAAAAGTATGTACAGCAGCGTCAGCAGTTCACCGTCCACATTAAATTGCCGCAATTATACCACCGCTTGACTTTACTCGACTCGATCCCGATTTCAATTCCAATTCCGATCGCGATCACGATTTAATCGTTGGTTATAGGTATAGCCGATCCGATCCGGGTCTGTTGTAAAGCGCGCCGACGACAAAGTGCTACTGCCGCCGCCAATGGTCCGGAAAGAGTGCCGAGCTGGACTAGTGGAGCTTATCTTGACGGGGAGAATTCTCCGCAGAAAGACCGCAGAAAGCCGGTTTCTCTCTCCCTCTCTCTCTCGCTGTCTTTCTCTTTCGACAACAAACCCAAAAGCAAAGCAAAACCCACTCTTGTTTTTGTGGGAGCAGCACAGCAAACCCGTTTCGCTCGCCGGTAGGTACAACAACATCATAGCCAGATCCACATCCATACCACATCCACTCGAATGAACCTTGATATATTCCCAATAATAAACAAGCCTGAGAACTATCGGAAGCGGACGAGTCCGCAATTAATCCTGGAGCTCTTGTGTTCAGTTGCGTTCGCACATGCAAATGGCGTTTCTTTCAATTATTTAACAACGAGTATTGGCCACAAATTTGCCCCGGCTTATACAATAGGTAATTTGTAGCTTTTTTCGTGACTTAAAAACACTCGGAATTAAGCCATGAAGTCATTATAGCATGTTATATATCGGTGCTTATTTTGGTGATTTTATTACCATTTTTAAGGCGCAAAATTAAAGCACATTGACGGTTTGAAACGAAAAGTAATAGTTTGTCTATTAAAAATAAACAGTGTATTATATCTAAATCTTTAATGATCTTATTTTGTCTTGAACATAATAGTTCAATTTATGATCCTATTTAAAATTTCGTGAGGGATTGATCCTTAGGGTTTACTTAATTATGTTCAAAAGGTTTATGATGTCTTCATGCAATATTTTTACGTTCTGAACACCTAAAGGTGTTGATTTAATGGTTTGATTTAATAACATCTAATATAAATGATTTGTATATCTAAATCTTTAATGATTTCTTTTTATCTTGAACATAATAGTTCATTTTATGATACATTTTAAGTTTCGTCAGAGATATCGAGTTGATACTTAAGGTTTTCGTTATATTTTTTAAATGTTTATGACTTGTTACATTTAATATCCTTACAGATTTTGAAAACATAAAGGTGTGGATTTAACGGTCTTATTTATTATTTTGTAATCTTTTGAAATGAGTAATTTGGATATGGGTTTCTTGCCGACAGGAAAATATTGTAAAGGTCATTGTTTGTAATGGTTGTCTAGAAACCAAGCCGTGACTATGCTAATATTTAAAACCGACATGTTTTCGATTAATGACTTATGTACGTCTGTTTAATTAATTTGGCCGAGAGCCCCCTCCCATCTCCTCCCCCGGAACAAATTAAAACATTTACAGAACCAATGTTTTTCGGGTTGGTTCCTCGGCGTTGGCCCGGAAAATGCTACACACGAAATTGCAGTAATTCGATCATGTTTTCAGCTTGTTCAATATGTGTAATCGTGTTCTGTGCTATTTATCTTGTGACCTGCATCTATGCAGCCGGCAGAGCGCCGGAGCAGCCTATCGTAGGTACATTAAAATATTTTTCCATTGCCGCTGTCTGCTGTCTATAGGATATTTATACACGGCCAAAAATGAAGAAAAAAAAGCTATACAAAAAAAAAAGGAAAAACACAATGAGGGCGGCAACCTAAACGAGTTTACCGAATCCCAGGCCCAAAACCCAAGACCAGAACTCGGAGCAGATGTTGAACCCATTTCTCATATTAACCTCCGTGTGCATGGGGGTTTTTCTTTTCGGCTGCAGTTGGAAAAACTTGAGATTTGGCCCAGGGGCCCACGTGGTGACACACTTTTCCAGGCTTTTTTTTTTTGGTCTGTCCCTGTTAGTCACGTCTCTCGATGACGAAGCTCTAGCTATCCCGACTCTTCCACATCCCAGGCCAGGCTACTCGAATAGGGTCAGCCCAATAATGAGGACGACGTACATAGCCAGTTAGAGATTGTTTATCCGAATGCCATTGGCTACGCCCTAAATCGAACCCACCAGTTGAGCCTGGTATATGGGTTTTCGATTAGGCCTTACCTTGAACACACTAGCTTAGCGGCACCTAACCTTTTTGACCTACAGATATTAATTTCGACGATGACGACGGCCTGACCTTGTGGCCTGGCGGCCAAAACAAATACAGACGACTCCTTAGTCCAGAAGTCCAAAGGTCCGCATCAAATTGAACACGTCAAAAGTCGATTACCATTACCATTACCATGCATACTTAAGTGCGAGTAAATATATGGGTACTAAGTGGTACACACAGAAATAGGATTTTTCCAGTAAGTTCAAAGATGAAAATGGTATTTACCTCATTTTGTTTAAGTTCCTTAGTTGATACTCGATTTGTTGCGCTCCATTATCCTTCAAAGCTTTCTTTGTTTAGTTTAAACATTTTAGTATTCCTTTTCAGAAATACAAGACAGCAGTAAATCAGTAAATGTCATGTTGTTATTCAAAATTCAATATTTGCCATAAGTTTGGGGCTTTCACTGTCATGTTAACTTTATCCGCAGGGAAGTTTAGATATATGTAGATGTGGCACAAATCACGCGATGCGCTTCGGCAGCGGAACTCTGACTTTGACAGGCTGCAACATGTGGCTTCGAATTGTTAAAACCTGCAATGGATTGCTGCAATTTCGTTTTATTGCCTCTTATCAGACGGTTTTTTATTTGTAGTTCCAAAGAACTTAAGACACCGAAAGCCATTCCACGGGCAACTACTAAAGTGAATTGAAAGTTTTCACACGTACTCGCGGAGTACATACTTTTGCTGATGCTCTATTTAGGAAGCCAGCTCTTAGCAGATGGCTTATCGAGGGGGGCTAACGAACACTTTAGCAGAGGGCTAAAATCAAATTCGGAGGTACAACAACCTCGGCACCCAGCAGTTATCGCACCTTCTCCACTTTCTCAAATTATTTTTAGGTATTTTTAGGGAAATCAATAGAACGAGGAGGCGGGGGCAAGAGTAAGAGTTCACTGCCTGAAAATAATTAATCTGGCTTTTGTAGAAAATTCTCGGATTCGGCCATGTGGCCGATTTTTCGCTCTTCTGACAGCCTTGTCGTGTTTTTTTCTATCCGCCAAATCAAGTTTATTGACCTTAAGTAATTTCACATGCGTGATTTTGAACTGATGTATCGGGGAAATTAAGTTATTTATGGATTTCTTAGCACAACATTAGAAAACTTAATTGTATAATCATTTAACACTTGTCTGGTTACAGAGTATAGAAAAAACGCGTCACCGTCACCAAGAAATATAGTAAAAAATCCGCAAGCGACCGTTTGGCTCGAAGTCTTGACCACGTCTAAAGGACTTTGGATTTGATTTGCATGCGAACAGCCCCATCGACGAGGACTGGAAAGTCGTGGGTCCGAAGAAATTACAGCCTTCCCCTGAGAATGTCCGGGTAAATTAATGAATTAAGCCGCGATTTATTCAAAGTCCGGTCCCAAGTGTATACTCTTGCAAGGTGTTTCGGTGAACCAGAGGCCAGTACGGCTGAATTGTGACTCCGGCGAATGTCATTGAGACACCCTAGTCCAATTTGCATACATATTCCCGAAGTGACCTCTCTCTATTTTCTACCTATAGCTCTAACGCCATGGTTACCGGCCATGGTCAAAACACGCTACTGGACTTTCCATTAATTTATACAACAGGATGAATGGTGGCATGAATTCTGGCCATGCCATATACATAGTGTGGGCATATGTATGCCCCAGAGAACCTCAGGTGGTTGGAGCCCTTTGCACTCGCCGATTGAGTCCAGCCCGAGGACCGAGATCCGAAATCCGAGGAGTTTTCCACACCTACACCTAGGCGTATTCGCCGTAGGTTTGTGAAAGGCAAACTGAACGAAATGTTTGGGTTTCCGGTTTGACTTGTTGAGGTTTCATTTGCATGCGAGCCCAGCTCCCAACCGCCGATTGTGGCGAGAATATTGGAATACTTAATTATTCCCTATTGGCGTTCATACATTTTATTTTCGCATTCACGCAATCCACGCAACTGACCCCTCAGATCGCAAATCAAAGCTCTGCCTTAATGGCCATTTCGGCGAGATTTCACTGGACTTACGTGCATCCGAGCAAAGTGGTCGGGTGGATTTTTCAAATAGCCCAATTGGGGTCAGCCACCCAGGAGTGGGCTACACTTTTCCAATAAAAAATGATTTATGAATTGCCTCAACATTCTTAAAAAAGAGGCATAGATTAGGGGCTATATTTTATGGGGCCAAGACCTTTGTTTATCCTTAGGCTTCTGGGAATATGAGTTCTTATAATTTTCGAAATTTTATAGTACTGGCTTTCAAGGGCAGAAAAATATGCCTAATTTTGTTAGTTTATATTGCCTTTAATATTTTTTATAGCTTATTGTGTTTAATAGCTTGCCATTTGAGCTTGCATATTGTGCACGAATGTTTTTCACCGGAAGAAATAATAAAATACGATTTCTTACTTACTTAATTACTTACAGAACTCTTGGTTTTTTAAGTTTTTGCTAATGTACTGCCTACAAAAACAACATAATAATTATTTTTTTAAAGAACATTTTTTATTAAATTTTTTCCCTTCAAAATTTATGAATTTATGAATTTTTTACTACTAGTGTTCCCTTTACTTAATATATTAAATTAGCTGTATGAATATGGGACAAAATATTTATGTGCAATATTAAATTCAAAGGAACCACTAGCCTTTTCACTTAGGATTTTACCATTAGTTTCTAGAGAGATGTAATAGATAAAAATAGCATTGTAAATTATCTGTTATTATTCCTTTCAAATATATTGTAAGTTAACAATACACTTTTTTAACAATTTATATGTGCAATGTTAAATTCAAGGGAACCACTTTCATTTTTAGTTGGGAATTAACCATTAGTTTCAATTTCATTGGAATGGAGTTATGATCCTACACGTACTGCCCTATTTGCTCCCCCCGAAATCGTGCATCAAAGTAGTCTCTATATAATAGTGGTGCCAATGTCGCACGCCACATATTTGCCGGGCGTTAATTTGAGTGCCTCATACGATGGTGCAGAGCCCACCTGTGCAGAACCCACCTGCCCAAAAGGTTCGTGCCTAGGCACATACCTATATCTACGGCAATTTACATACTTAAGCCATTTCGATTTATTCATGCATGGCCACGTATGCAAGGGAAGCACTTTTAAATTGTTGCGCACTGCATTTTGGGACGGGGTGGAGGAGGACTCACCCCGAGGCTCGAGGACCGCCGACAGGAGGGGTGGATGCGCGTGGTGGATACCATGGAGGATGACCAGGAGCGCGGGACAGGATTCGGCGGGACACGTGATGAGGATTCTGATGCCCGACTCCGAGCACGAGCACTCGCACTTGCAGCCCGGCGAAAAGTTAAAATCAAAGTTGGCAAAGGGCGTCCGCATGGCGGGATTTCCGATCGGTTGTTCGGCCTTTCGAACACTGGCCAATATATTCGCGGCCCGATTCCGACTCCTCCGATTCCACCGATTCCTCCGGTGCTCAAGTGCCGACTGTCAAAGCAAATAAAAATAACAAAATGGCCTCACCTGGCACCTGTATCCTGGCAACATTCATTAAAACACCTCCGAGCGGAGCGCCGTTCAACTTCAGAGCCTCGCCGAATTTGGCGGCGATTCGGCTGGGCTTTGGATATATGGCTGTACCTAGGCATATACATATATATATGGATATTAATCCATTTGCAGTCGCGGCTCTGCATAAGACAAATCGGGCAGCGGAACCGATTTCTCGGCCAAAACTTGCGACGCTGCAAAACGAGCGCATTATTTAATAATACCGTTTGTTTATTGAATCGCAGTCAAAACTTTTGGCACAGACGGAAACCCAGCTCCCCTGGACTCCTCCGACTGCTCCTTCTCCAGTTGGCCGCAAGTTGGTGGGGCTGGAATGGGGAGGCTCATTTTGGGAGGTATTACACAGAAGAAAAAAAGTGATATAAGATGATATGATAGGTGATCAACACTTATTAATTACCATTGGTATAAACCTATATATTATCTTCTATCTTAATATCACATATCATATGTAGTTCCATCATCATATCATATCTATATCAAATAATTATTGGTTGCATATCATAACAGGTTTCAAGAAAGAATCCTTTGTAATAAAGATTACACGAGAACTTCGTGATATAAGTTTCGTTTGTTCGTAACCTTATTCTCATTGATAGAAAAACGTTGGTTATCATAGGTGATATCCTGCTGAAAACATTTTCCTGAAAGTTATGGTTATGAGTTAGGTTAAGTTCTTATTTTTTCCGGTGTAATTGGTGGGGGTGGTGCAGTCGTCGACGGCAACGGCGATAGCATGGGCAAAAGGCAAAGGCAAAGGCAACGCCGGCATGTCTGTCACACCCCGAAAAGTGAAATAGCTTCTGTCAATATTCTGTCAATAGGCACATGTTTTCCGCTGCCGAGTGGGGTGGCGATTGCCAAACCAAACCGAAACTGGAGCCACGGGGGCCTTTGGCTGCGTTTTCCCTTTCGCCTGATATTTAATCGATCTCCTGGCAATGAACATAGATCAATATTGCGTTCGAAAGTAAGTTCTTTTTGGGGGCTCGACCCATTTTTGGCACAAGTCCCGTGCACAGTAAAATATGGGTTCATAAGAGTTTATAATTGACTTTTAAAAAGTTAAAGTTATTCACAATTAGCAAACATTTTAAAAACACTATGAATGTAATTACTTATTTATACTTTGTATAGTGCACTATATGTCAAATTTAAAATATAGCACATATTTTTAAAATATATTCTAAAATAACAATAAATTTCTTATAACATGTTTTTGTAATTGTTTCAAAATAAATTTTTTTTTAGTTTCCTTTTGTATGTATCAAAATCACTTCCATCTTCCATTACGTATGTAAAATTCCTTTCCATATTAAAACGTAAAAAATATGTTAAGATCCACTCCATATTAAATCGCAAAAAGTCTCTGTGGCTGCCCTTGTTCAGTTGCAAAATAAAGACGTCCCCGCATTTATCTGCATAAACTTATAGCGCAAAGTATCTCATCTCCGGAGGAAGGCAAGACCCCAGACCCAAGACTCTAGGGTCAAGTAAGTACACTCGAGAGTGCATGTATGTACGTACAAGCACATGTACCTCTGTGTGGAGCTGGAGGAAGACAAGGATCTGGATCTGGAGTTGCATGGGCTGGTTGGCTGGGTTCCATTCCAGTCCGCAGACCCTGGGATATGGGAACCGGCAGCTCCGACACTTTTCTTTGGCCGCTGGCCATTCCATCCATGCACCATAATTTTCAATAGCTATTCAAATTCTTTGAAGTTCTCGAGGTCACCTAACGGATGCAAGGAGGCATTGAAATTGATCCAGGCCATGAGCATCGCATCGCATCGCAGTTGCCACTGCCGACTGCTGGGTTTTGGGCTCTTGGTTTCGGTTTTGGCTTTGGTTTTGGTTTTGGCCACCAAACCGGATAGCTGGCTGCACTTCGATAGTCATACTTATTCCATAGTCCCTTGCAGCTCTTTGTATTCTCCTTTTTTTTCTTTGCACCGCGGCCAAGATGCATCATCACATAGACCCAATCGCATCAGCAAGTATCCCATCCTATGCTATCCTATCCCGCACATTTATCTGGCTAGCAATTCCAATTTCTTCTGTTTCTCCGAGTAATCACTGGTTTTCCGACCAATCAGGGGGTTAAATTGCATCAAGATGCTTACTTAAAACAAAGTTGTTCTTATAAAAACAGCATTAAGCCGCATGACTTTAATTAGGATGCCGAATTGCCTTGCATTCCTCATCTTAATTAATTGTATATCCTATATATATATATATATATATATATATTTACATACGTTACGGAGCAACAGGATCCTAAAAGATTTTTATATTGCTTAAATGGAGATCTCGGATAACAAAACTGTAGATTCTGTACTTAGGTCGTGGGAGATTTGGCTTTGTAAATAAAAAATAAGCATTATCTTAAAAAAAGGACTGTAGACTAAGCAAGAAACTAAGAGTTTTTATCGAAACAAGTAAAAAATCCTGACTTCCCGAGGAAATACTCGCTCAAGAGCAATCAGTTTTTTAATGGAAACTTAAGTACGCAGATCAGATTACGAGCTTAATGAGTGTATGCATGAGAAATAATGGCATCGGGATCGGGATCGGGATCTCGTTTAACGGTGGTGTCATCAAGGTAACGACCTTAAGAATAACAGATGTTGGATCCCAGGAATTTGCATACTGGAAACCAAAACTGAACTAAACCGAAAACCTACCCAATATAAAGCCCGAGCTTGGTGTTAAGTATAAGCTTGAAAATGAGCCAAAAGGAGAAGAAAACAAGAAGTATATACATTATAATGTAATGAACCAGTTCGCCCATGGTCGCATATTAGCCATCCTGCGGAGTACTTCATTGGCGGCAGTGCCTAAGCTTCTTGGTTGGCTTATGGTTAGCTTCTTGGCTGCGAGAATCGAAAGACCTGCGAGATGCAAATGAAATATGCGCCGGCATTAAGAGCAAAATTACAAATTTCAGAGGAGTGCGAGCGGCAGCTGCTTCTGGCCATGTAGATGCGGCCAACTTGGCTATGTGGCGCTGCCCATTCCTTCTGCACGGTGGCCATTTCCTGGCATTTTAACTGGTTCTGTTTGACGGTGGTTACAATTAGCGGCTATTTAAATTGCCACGCATGAGCCGCTATTAATTACGGAACGATGGCACCGCAGCCGAAACCGAGAAAAAGTTGTTTACGCCTGGTACTCGGGGGGTATACGGCATACGGGGGTACATACACTCGGACCGTTAAACGGAAGCCCGAACGCCTTTTAAGTACCGAAGTTCATGGCAATGGTATGGGGGGGTACCCAGAACCCGATACTGCATCGCACTGATTTGGACTCGGGGGAATTAGCTTTTTATCAAACAGCAATTTGCACCTATCACTCGATCCAACCGATCCGATCAGTGTCCCTTTTTTTTCCTCGTCCAAGGAGACGCTTTTTATTTTCCCATGGCGCAATCGCAATCACAACTAATGCACAGCGTATGGAGCCTCTAAATGTCGAATGAAGTCAGCGATAAATTCAGCTGGTTGATTAGCTGTTGGGGCAATAAATCCATCGCTTCACACCGCCACAAGTAATTGCCGACAAAGCGTCTTCGTCGCCGTCTTCATCTCCATTTCGACAAAAAAGCTCAGCTCCGATCAGCTCAGCTCAGCGACTCCACTCCGCTTCTCCTCGGAGACGGGAAGGGGGGACGGACGGACGACTCGCGTCCATCCATCCATCTATTCTGGGGACTGGACTATCGGGCCTCTCGGACTTTGGGACTCTCCACTCTGAGTAAGAATGTGTGCCGGCCAATATTTTATCAAACCTGACATTTCCTCGTGTAGCTCCGATTATGGCCCGGGTTGCGACGAGGTCGCGATTCTCTGCAGGCACAGCGGCATTGATTGCCACTGCCCATGTGTATTTATTCCGCTGCTTATGTTTATGTTGACATTGACATATCTCGCGTCTTATCGGTTTGCAATAAGTGTACGCCGTTCCATCGCACAGGCACTGCCGCAATGAGCCGGCATCGCTTTAACGTTCTGTTCTGTTCTGTTCGGATCTGTTCGGTTCGGCCAATGTCGCCACAGTCGATATTGGTGTATGGGTATTATGGCCGAGGACGCTGGCGACAACTGCTGCTTGGCTAGGGCCCTCTGGACCCGGGTGAAATGGACAATGACCTGCCGCAACGAACGGGTTTGGCCATTAGCAGTAAGTTATTTGGCCAACGAAATTAGAGATACATAGTTCTTAAAGCTTAAAGGGTTATAATGTTTTCGCCATTACTATTCACATCTGTTGCAAAAGAGTACAAAATATTGCAATTTGATATACTTTTGCTTTTTTTACAACTGATTTATATTTATCTTCGATCATATTGAAACCTTAGTTCCCTAAAACATGGTTTATAATTCTTTTTAAAGAACCATTACCTTGACATACTAAGTAGTACGTTTACAAATTTATGTAAATTTTATTTCCAAAATCTATATCTTTTAAATAAAGCCTTTTTTGCTTAGGTTACTTTAGAGACAAGGTATCTAATTAATTTAAGGACGGTTTTGTATAATTTGTACATGTTTTCGTTGTCAATTAAAGCTCCCAAGAGCAGAACAAGCTCCGGTTAAAAGTGCTAAAAATAGTTCACAATTTGCACTGAATACTAATGACTGCTTGGCTAACAACATTCTATTTTATCAGCTTAGAACTAAGTACAATCGGTGGCCAATTTACGAATGCTGAGCATAAGAGGTTACCAAGTCGCAAGAACTATTTACATAAATATTCAATTAAAATTATCTAATTGCACCAGGCAGCATCGAATTGGCATTTGTTGTAAAACCAGCGGGTCATCCAAGCGTTTTTCTTCGACATGTTTGTAATTTCCTCATTGAGATTGAAGCTCTTTAAATCCCGCTGTAACAAATAAATAAACTTATTAGCTTGTGGATGAGATGGATGATTGATTTTATACGTACAATTGGCTGAGGGAAGATGCGCTTCATGTCCACGCGATGCAGGTGCTCCTGGTGAGCTTGCTGCAGCATCCTGTACTGCGATCCACTGAGGCATTGCAGGCAGAGATCGCACTCCTCCTTGTTGCAGGACTTGTCGCAGTCGTGGGCAGCGCACTTGTTCAAGTCAGTGGCCAGGTTTTTATCGGCTGTGATCATTTCGCTGCTCTCAGCAAGCCTGCACACAAATAAATTCATTAACTTGTTAGATATTTCAATACTTCATACTTACAATGAACCACTTGTTGCAGTGAGTGGCCTAATTCCGACCAGATTGAAAACACTGTAGAGCACCTGCTCGTACAAAAGCGAGTTCGGCTTAAAATGAGCAGAGGAGAGATTGGGTGACATGTTGGCCTCCATGAGAAAGACCTTCAGGTCCTCGTCGATGAACAGATCAAATCGCATCAGATCGAAAAAGTTGTGTGTCTTGTAGGAGCTAAGTATGTTCACGATGTCCTTCTCCTTGGCCGCAATCGTTGTGCGGATGATGTGCTCCACCTGTCGCCAAATCTTGGCGGGATCCATGCCCTGATCCCGGACATAGGCCTCGAAAACGGTGCGCATGCTGCCGCCAAAGCGATTGTAGTACTTGCGCAGCGAAGGAACCTCCCAGGTGGGCAGGTAGTCATCGCCCACAATGTACTTGTCCACATTTTCGGCATCGAAGGGATGGTACTTCACGGGGCAGTACCGGAACAGCACGTCGCCCGTGTAGATGTAGACTCGCAGGGGATTGATCGAGGTGATGACCACATAGACTCCGATGTCGAACTTGTAGCCATCCACCAAGAAGGGTCTTTGTACGAACTCCTGGACAAATGAGTCGTTGGAGCCGAAAGCTATGTCAGCGGGAGCTCGCACCTTGATGTGCCGATGTTCATTGTGCTTCTGGACGAAAAGCGCCTGGGGATTAGTCCTGGCATAGTCCAGGAACTCCTGCCGCTCGGCTGGCAATCGAAAGGCACGCGGCAGGAAGGGCAGCGGAGTAGTGCAGAGGTCCACCTTGTTGGTTAGGTAACCGCAGCCTGGCAGGTGATTCACCACCTGATGCTGGCCGAGATTCTTGAGGTTCGAGAACGAGAGAAAGGGATAGTCGTGGGCCCACAGCAGATTCCAGCTCTCATTGACGCCCACGCGCTGGTAGCCAAACTGATGCAGCACATTGACCACATGCACCAGGTGCTCCTCCGTGGGACTCCGGCCGAAGATCGCATATGTGGGCGGTGGCTGCCGCTGATCCTCTAGAGAATCTGCGGAATTCCAGGGGAAAACCTTGCTGGCATGCGGCAGAAGTTCCACCACCACCGCCGTGGTCACCGTGGCCGCCAGGAATATCATAACCGGGAGCAATCCAATGCTATTGGATGGCTTTTCGGACTCCTCCGTTTTGGCCATCTGAAAAAAGAGAAAGTTTTCACTTCCCCATCCAAGGGAAATCCACTATTTTTAGAAAAACTCACTTTGCACTCGGCATCCCTTTGTCTAGGAGCATTCTCCTCCACACTGGCATCCATTGAAAGTCTAAAAGAGCTATTTTAAAATGCTAATACAAGCGACTAATTTAAAACGAACTTTTTTAATCGCGATCTCCACGGCAACCAAACTGAAATTCCCCGTTTGCCATTCAAAGGGAAGCGCCAACGCGCCAGCTGTTTGAAAATTTCCCATTCTTGGCGGGAATTTAAAAGTGGCATCTCTAGCGAAAGGGTTAGGGAAATTTTTAACGGGTTCTTAAACAAATTTTAGTTTACAAGTTTTATAAAACCAATTTTATTGCCTAATATAAATTACGCTAAGAAATGAGGTATTACTTGAAGCTTGGTTTGTGTTTTTATTAATTAAAGTCATGTATAACATATGTATGCAATTCAATTAAATTATTAAAACTATTGTAAATTATATATATACTGAACTAAACTAAATTTAAGCTAAAATCACAAATTCCAATAATGAGGCTGTTACTAATGATGCCGCCACAAATATTACAATTAGCCAAAAGTATAAGTTCGAGACTGGACGGAACATATACTCAGTCTCTTTAGCGAACAACTAAAAGATTAATGTTTTGTGGAATCCCAAAATAAAAATCAAGTTCCATTGAACTTGTCGCACATATATGTTTGGCCTTCAGCGGATTGTTTTATCCACACGTGCCACCATTTCACACTAGAATGATTTTTTAAACATCTATGTGAGCAATACATTTTGGCCAAACTAAAGAACCGAATTCGGCTTCCCTTCTGCGCCTACTTGAAAATTCCATCTTAAGAGAAAGTAAAAGATCAGACTTTGATGTTTATATTATTATTATTTAAAAGGTTAATAACATTATATCTTTTCCGAAATCTATGTAGGGTTTAGAGATGCCAGTATTTCAAAAACAATTTTAAATAATGTCACTAACATAGAATAAAAACACTTTTGTTCGGTTACATTTTTCTATTTTTTTTTCTATTTGCTTACAATTTAAAGAAATGCAAAAGCGTTTGAAGAGTGCTGCAGAGCTTAAACGGATACAGGCTCTCAAGGCATTGTTCAAAAAAGTGGTTCGCATGGTGAGCTTTAATGACCCGTGGAGAGAAAGCGATTACGACCCCAGGATTTCTACAAACCTTCCGAGAAATGTATCAAATCGAGTTCGGACCAAGCGCAAATCGGGATTTCTCACAGCAGCGGTATAAAAAATTATTCTGATAATACTAACCAGTTTACACGTTTAATATTTACCTTATAACAGGACAAATCCTTAATTCGAACACCGCACGCAATTCGTACAATTCCGGAGAGAATGAAGTTGTGTAAGATGTTTGCTAAGTTTAGATGCCTGGTTCGATTTACTCCAGTAAGTTAATACCAAATATAAAGAGGATCATTTAACAACCGAACTGATTCCAGAAAATCCGCGCTCGCTTGGTTCCTGTGGTCCGCTTTATGCCCCTTGATGCTGGCCGCAAAATCATAAGACAATCGGATACTCCAATAACAGTGTTTTTCATATTAACAGGGGAGGTACACATGTATCGAGACGAAGTTGGCCAGGTAAAAACTTAATGATCCTTAACTGTATGCTATTCCTTTCGCTTAATTTTCAAGGAGGGAGATAAGGTGATTCAGGGCATTTTGGGGCCAGGCGACATGATGGGAGATGTGGAGCTACTGGAAGGTATCAAGCGAACTCACACCTTTAAAACAGCATGTAAGCATAAATCTTAGGTTTAAAATTAATTGTTTGACTTATGAACTGTAAGTACTTATGGTTTCTACTTATAAAACCTGATAGCCCTTATCACATGCGATTACTGCAGTTGTTTTTGAAAACAATTCTTTAAAATTTCAGCTTATCTGAGGTTGTCTTTCACGTTCCTTGATCTGCGTCTCGAAATAAGACATCCAATTTTTTTAATGAAATAAATACAAATCTAGTGGACACTCTGTTATTGTGCCAATCTAATCACACTTAAAGATGATAAGAAAGTGAATTGGGTAAACTGCAACATTTGCGGCTCATGTCGAAATAAATGGGAAATACATAGCCCAGGCACGCGATATGTACGATTGTGTTTATTGGGAATTTGTTTGGTTTTGTTGCTTCATTTGCGATTGCCTGTACCCACCAATTTAATCAGCAATAAACAACGTTAAGTCCTAATTCGATTCAATCAAAATGAATAACAAAATACCCCCCGCCCGCGACCGTCACGAATTCCCCGTAGTATTCCGACCGAGTATAAAGTACTCAGTCAAATATATAGGTTGGCCCAAAACAACACCCGCCTTCCATTGGCGCAGTCGTTTGGCTTGATTTTTGGGCTGTTGTGCCTGTTACTCCTCGTGCCGGCAATCTTTCACAAACAGATGCACGCCACCGAGGAGCCAGCTCCATGGACTCCAATTCCATGTGCCCGATTCGAGGGAGGAGTCGCCGATTCGCCAGTTTGCCAGTAACTATTGAACGCTTCACTTTGCAGCCTACTGCGAACTGCTGGTGCTATTCGACTATGACTTTGCGCCGATTCTCGGGCCCTACATGACGAAGATTTGGGACGAGAAGAAGCGGGCCCTCAAGGCGCTGGACTACTTTGATTTCCTCGACAATGACCAGGCAAGTATAATTCCCAGAAGGGGTTTGACCATACAGAAACCGGGAATTGTATTTTCATCCTAAAAAGCTCACTTCCATTTCGATTCCTTTTAAAGTATACAGTTTTTGGATCTTAAATTAAATATTCATCATTTCATATTTATTCATCATGCAATTAATATTCAACTTTATATATTCATCATTTAGTATTTACCCTTAAATAAATAAAGTTATAAAATATGCAACATTTAAAAATCAAACAAATAAATCGCCATATTGAACAACCAACCCATTTTAATTTTCTTAAAACCATTTTTAAGTTGAAGTATATTATTTTTAACATGCTATTTAGATCGTGGAAGCCTGCCGATTCGGGAAGCTAAAACAATTTGATCCCCTGGAAACCATATTCTGTGACGATATAGGATCTATGACAAATGTGCACTTTGTGCTCAGTGGAGAATGTCTGATACTCCAGTGCCTTAATATAAAGGTCAGCAGATCAGAAGATGTTATAATAGGATTATATTAAGTCTAATTATTCTCCGGCTTCAGGTTAGTCTAAAAAAAGGAAAAAAGTTCTTTGAGCTTATGCCAACGTCCGCAGGAGAAGTGTCACAAATGTTCAGGAAAGGGGTCAGATCCACCTTTTCCACGCAAACTAAACTAAACTCAGTGGCTGTCTCAAAAGTGGATCTTGATCTGGTAGAAAGCTCCAGTAGCAGTTCCAAGGAAAATGGACCGTTTAATACACACAGCCGGACGGTGAGTCTTCTTAATAAAAATAAAAATCCTTAAGTTGGCATGTAAGATATTTGTTTTTTTTTATTTGCTTAAGTTTCTGGGTTTTTTATTTTTTTATTTATTATTTTAACAACTATATAGATGCGCAAAATGCGATTACAAGATATAGCAAAGTCATGCGGCCTAATAAAATCGATGCATACGCCCAAACCGCGTTACACATGGCGCCGATCGACCCATCAAAAATCAATAATTTCCGCATCCTCTGATGCCGCTAATGATTTTATCGATGAAGATATGTATGAGGATTTTTGGGAAATGTACGAGGATGAAGATGAGATCGAATCAAGTTCATCTACTTCGGACAATTTGGACCAAGTTCTCACGCAGGCTTTCCGAACCGCTCCTGCTTTTGATAGTTTTGTTGGAAGTGCTTCCGATGAAAGAGAGGTTTTTTCCTCATCCTTCTCTAGTTTTAGTTCAAGCAGTGAAGAATCGTCCGTAAGTTCCGGATATATTCCTTAATCGAAAGTGTTCTTCTTAATGTTAATATACCATTAATATTATTATGAACTAATTTTTTTGATCATCTTGGACTTCCCATTTTAGGCACCTGCTTTCGAAAGCCATTTCATCGATGTGGGTACCATCACTTTTGGAGGAATTTTCGGATTGGGCGAGAAAATGGAGCACCGAGTGGTTATGGCCAGGTCCACGGTTCAGTGTCTGATCCTTCCCAGATTTTTCCTGCTGGAGAAGAAACAAAATCCAGGAAATATTTGGGAGCGCAGGCTTTTATATATGGAGTGCATGATTCCATCGAGGGAAGCCTTATTCGCTCACTATCTCAAATCTTGTGAATGGAAAAAATTCAAAAACGATTTTATTCGCGAAACTTTGAAGCCATCCGATAATGACTGTACACACGTTGACGATGTTCCAATAATTTGTAAAATAGTGGAGTCATCGGAAGACGTTAATTAATTTTGGAAAAAAGCCTCAAGGTCACTTTTACATAGTTCAGTTAGGCCAAAGGCATTTTAAAGGATTTTTTTGGTATAACTTAAAAATGTATAAGCGACCTTGAGGTATTTAAATGTAAACTGTATTCTGATTCTTATACATCCAATAAATTGGGTTTTACCGTCAGAAACCAGCGTCATCTTTTAGGTATTAACGTCATAATTGTTCGATCCTTTAATAGCATACTTGGTGTATATAGAATCCAAGAATAAACACCATAATAATTGTTATGTGTTCGATCAACAAGTGGAGTCGACGTCAGCTGGTGATATGTTTTGGCACCAAAGGTGTTGACATGGCAACTCCTTCATGTCGAGGTTTCCAGGCACCTTCGGACACCTTCCTTGGTCAGTATTGATTCAACTTTTCCGATGCATGGTGCTTGAAATACCAAAATGACTACGGCTACGAGTTTACCCAGAGTTCCCGAGGGTCTGCGGGACCTAATGAAGGTGTATACCAAGGAGGTGTTACGTGAAAAACCGGCTGACTTGTATGGATTTTCTGCCAATTTTTTCAACGTGATTGTTGGCGAAAAATCACAGAAAGCGGTGCGAAAATACGAACCGGTGCAAACTTATGAAACCATCATGAAAAACCGCATTCGTCAGCAGGTTCCCTTGTCCCTCGTGTTCAATATAATCCCCGAAAAGCTGACTGATCTAATAAAGCAATTCATAAAGGCAGTTCTAAGGGAAAAGCCTGAGAATATTTACATATTTGCACAGGAATACTTTCAAAGAATGTCCAATGAAAAATCGGGACGAATTGAGTACACCAAGTATTCGACTTATGAAAAGTCATTGAAGGACAAGGAAAACGTAACTCCTGGATCGAAGGTAACCTGTGAATGTGGAAGAATACTGAGTGGAAAAACCAAGGATGTGGAAAACAGATATACGGATACCAAATTAGCTGAGGCAGACCAGAGAACATTTTCAAGCAGAATAACTTATTTGCAATCGGTCGTTATTATTCAAAGACGAATTCGCCAGTTTCTCAAGGAGCGCAAAATAGGTCGCGATAAGGATAACTGCAATAGCTTGGAATATGTGACAGCAATTCTCTTGATTCAAAGACAAGTTCGTCGCTTGTTGGCTAAGAAGCGAGTTGAAGAACTTAAAAATGCACGTGACGTCCGAAAGCCGAATGCTAAATTTAACACTGGCGACTATATGAAAGCCGTTGTCGTCATTCAGCGACATTATCGCATATATTTGAGAAAGAAGCAGGAGCAAAATCGATTGAAAAACGGCCCAGTATCCTTAGTAACAGCCGCCATCATAATCCAGAGGGCCTTCAGAAGGATGGTGGCCTTACAAAGGGCCAAAAGGAATACTTCTTCGGCCACCGATCAGGCCGAGGAACTCAATGACAATGCCTCCGAGACCGGGTCCTACACATCCGTCTCCACCGCACTGCTTTCCACAGAATCTACCGAGCTGGGGATGGCCGCTTACGAGGAAAGAGTCCATCAAAAAATAATCCACGAGGACGAGGAAGTGGAGAACAATAATGTTGATGCCGGCCTTGAGAAGGAGTTTTTGGCAGAGCCCATTAAGGGCCAAGAAAAATCAATACATCTGCGAAAAAGCGGTAATTAACTATGCTAATGTTTTTACATCAAACAAATTAATTGCTGCGTTTAATTTTCAGAAATTCTTAGCGGTGCTTTAATCGAAACTATGATTCGCAAACCTAGCTTGGAAAATCTTAAGGATTTCCATAGTGAATCAAAAGATTTCGAAGCGGATTTGGAAATTAAAGCCGACAAAAATGAAATTAGTCAAGATCTAGAACCTGAAATTAAAAATATTAAAGAAAGACCAGATCTAGAATCGATACCTCAAGCAGAACTGAAAGCTGAAAAGAAAAGTGAAGAGCTCGATTCGGAATCTACAACTAAACAGGACAGCTTGGATGCTGAATCGGAAGGCCAAGATGAGATTAAAATAGAATCCGACACAAAAAATCTAGAAATCAAAAATGAGAGTGAAATTGTTACAGAAAACTTGAGCAAAGATGTCATAGATCAAGAAACCGGCGAATTTATAGAGAGTGAGTTACCTAACAACATTGAGAAAAAAGAAAGTGATGACGGAAAAAACAATGATAAGAAAAAGGATACGGATACTCCTGATGATGGGCATAATGAGGAAAATGAAGCACCCGTTATTGTGTCCAATGAAATAATTCCATCCCCCAAGGTTTTGAAATTCGAAAGCCAAGAAACTCCAATGAAAAATGAAGTTACTCCCACGGTTTCGATTGAAATAAAGCACGTAGACGATATTTCAGAAGATTCCCCTCCAAATTTTCAAGGTTCTAATGGTGTGTAACAATTTGCAAAATACAAATTATATTTTCTGACATTTATTTTAAACAGTTGATTCAGCTAAGGATTCAAGTGAAGGCGACTCAAAGGAACAAGAGTCTACAAATTTAACCAATGTGGAAATAGACAGCTTAACAACGGTTTTAGTCAATCATAATCGAGAAACTCGGCAAGGTACTAAGCCGAAGAAATTTTTTAGAGAACATTTTCAATTTCCTTATTATATTTAAAGAGTCTCCTATGGAAACATCAGACGATACAATTTTGGAAACATCTGCTGATGCTGTAACCGCAATTGAAGAAAATAAGTCTACAATTGAAGATGAAATTAATCCGAAGCCTAGAGAAAAAAGAAGCATTGAAGACGATAAGTTGGTTAATTCAAATTTGGAAACCACCAACCAGACAATTATAAAAGAAGATATCATTCCCATAGTCAAGTCAGAAATAAAACCTATTAATCAAGAGGATATTCAGATAAGCAATGACCACGAATTGAAAGATAAAATAATTTCAAGCAGCGCAGAAAAGAATAATGTACAAGAACCATTGGAAGCAGTTGCTGAGCCATCAGTTCAAGAAATCACTGCGGATTCCCAAATTGGTGAGGAGCAAATTTATGTTCAAGTCCCTTATAATTCCATACATTAATTGTGAATATAAAATCCTTTTTTAAGAAGATACCATTACTGAGAATAAGGGAGATTCTGAAGAAAGCAAAGATGTTGTGAAATCTAATAGTCAACCTGAGGATGAACCTGATATTACAAGTGGTGCAGATGCATCTGACTTATCAAGTAAGTATTAATTTTTTTAAATTTAATTTAAAAATAGGTACTATAACAAAAAATCTTTAACAGAAAATGAGAGAAAAGAGGTATCAGCTGATGACTTGAAACTAACTGAAACGGACGTTAAACTGCATCCCGAAACTAATCGTTTGAAAGAAAATCTTGAAAGCAGCACAGATGAACCGAACCATGCAGTTGGTTAGTAAATGAATGCCTTTTTATTTAATTAAACTAAGTTTGTATCTTTCTTTATAAGAAGAAGTCCCAACTGAGGATGCATCAGAAGAAACACAAAATATACAGAAACTGTCAGAACAGGAAACCATACCAATTGGATCTGACAGTTTGGAAACTGAAGAAACGGTTCCATCTGAAGGCAACATTAATAAAGATAAATCTGGAGAATCCAATGATGATTTCCATAATTTTGATGTCTTCACCGAAGGAACGGATCTAAAAGAAAAGGACAATTTATCAGGTTCTTCAAGATCCAAAGAATGTACTGGTAGGTACACAAATAAATCTATCCCTTATAAAGTCAATTAAAACGTTTTAAAAACAATTTTTAGGTGAGGTTGCTACTAGTGATATAAATGACAGCATGGGAGAGAGTATATTAATAGCAAGTAAGTAATTCAATTGAAATACAATTTGAAAGGTAATGTTTAGATTTAAAAATTTCAGGCACCTCACTAGAAGATCCATCCGTGGAACACGAACTTGAAAGTCCCAAGAAAGTTGTTTCTGGTATGTTTTTTAGATAAATTAAAAATCGAATTAGCTTAAGTCTATACAATTTTCTTTATTTAGAAGGATATGATTCCCTTAAAAATATCATGGATGACATAAGTTCCAGTGCTAGAGAGCTCCAACAAATTATAAAAACTAGTATGGAAGGCTCTATCATTGATAGTAAATAATCATGTAGTTTCTTTAATTTTTTGATAATAAGTTTTTCTTAAATCCAGGTAATGTACCAAATGAGAGATCAGAAAGTTCACAAGCTGAAGACCAAGACCAAGACCAAGAAACTTTACTAATCAACTCTGATTCAAAGCAAGTTGAAATTAATAAATTAGAGGACGATCCTGATGTATTAAGTAAAATAAAATCGGAAGAATCAATCACACCAACTGAGGACCAACAATCCGGTAAAGAAACTTTAACAATCAACTCCGAAACAATGAAAGATGAAAGTCCTAAATTAGAGAAAGATCCTGTCCAACTAGTTAAAATATTGACTGAAGGATCAAAAAGTTCACAGGCTGAAGACCAACAATCCGATTATGAAACTTTAACAGTCAACTCAGAGTCTAAGCCTGTTGAAGATAGTAATATAGAAGGTGAATCTTTAAAAATCAACTCAGAGTCTAAGCCTGTTAAAAATAGCAATCTTGAAGTCGAATCTGCTGAATTAACTACCTTATTAACGAAAGGATCGGAAACTTCCCAAATTGAAACTGAACAATCGGATAAGGAAGATATACCAACTAAGTCGGAATCTGTGCAAGCTGAAGACAGCAAAATAATAAAGGATTTAACAGAATCAAATAGTATTCATTCTGAGGATTCAGAAGGTAGTATTTTTTGCAAAAAAAATTAACTTTGATTCAATTTTTTTATCTTTTCTTTATCCAAGAATTAAATACTAAGGACATAAAACCAAATTCTGTTGATGAAAGGACTGAAAGCACAGGTGAGAGATACTTTACATATTAAGATTTACAAACTTATATAATTTAATTTAAAAATAGAAAAAGTATTGCCAACGTCACCAAAAAACAGCTCATCTAGTGCAACAGGTGATAGTCCTAAAAGTGAAGAAGAGGATCTGGAATATACAACAAAGGGTAGTGGTAAAGAAATCTCCGAAGGAGACGAACTCCTAAATTCTGTTGATCAAAGAACTGAAAGCACGGGTAAGATATATTAAAACCCACAAGGTTATTTAATTATATTTATTTAATAGAAAAAGCTTTACCAGCTTTACCAGGTAAAAATTCATCGAGTACTATTAAAGATGGTCTGAAAAGTGGAGATGATGTTGAATATCCAACAACGGGTCATGGTAAAGAAATGTCCATGGCAGACACCGCCATTGCAGTTAGTAAGTAATAATTAATTTCCAAGTTACTTCAAAATTATTTTTAATAACTATTGTCATTCAAGTGGAATTATCTCCTGAGAACAAAACCGAAGCTATAAATGCCCAAGAATCGGAGGGCACAGAAGCTGAAAATAATTCTGTCAACGATTCTGCTGTATCACCTGGTCTTGCAGCTGATAAAGACAGTAAATTTCCATTACATTTTAAATTTTTTTGGTTTGATATATGAAAAATGTATCCATAGAACAAGAACCTGATGTGGAGGAAGATATAAAGGACGAAGGACCGTCAGCTGTCCTGGGCAAAGGTGATTCTTTAGATCATCTAACCAAAACTAGCGAAACCGAAACATTACCTTTGGAAAAACAAGAAAGTTCTACAGAAATGGAAAGCAAATCTGCCGTAGTTGAGGATAAAGACAGTAAGCTCTGAACTAATAGTATTGTCTGTTTATAAATATTTACCTGTAACAGCTGCGGAATCGAAAACCAAAAACGACTCACCTGTTCCCTCAAATCCCGAAGTAAATACTGGTAAGAAATCAGAAACGAAAACTTTTTAAATTTGTTTTTAAATTAGCAGAAAAACTCTTCATTGCTTGTATCTAATCAATTAATTGGCACCCAAAATTTACCTACTAACCATATTGAGATTGAAAAGAAACACCAAGAAGTTATCTAACCCTATTGTAAAAGAAAAAGATATTGGCACCTTAAACGTCGGGGCGTCTTGTACCCACACCCATTGCTGAGTTGCAGCTCAAGTCATTTAAAAATCCCAACG